>NW_023475209.1:2454-3283 GCF_013731165.1 Rhagoletis pomonella
TGCACTTTGTTAAACTAAAATTAGTTGAGCTATAAAACTGCATACTTCGAATTTTTCTAAAAAATCTGAATAGAAAGTTGCAAATAAGTATGCAAATTTATTGAATTTTCCTGAGTTTTGCACAAAGTTTAGAGATTTAGTGTTTATGTTTTCTGGTGTAGAATGAACAATATTTTTATAAAAAATTGTCGAAAATAAATTAGAATAAAAAACTTTACATATATTGCGAAAAATTCACTGTGCCAATACTTCTGTTCGGCACTGTATGTACATTTTAAAGAATATTAAATATTAGTATTTCAAAACAGGGACCGAGAACAAAATTCAATTCGAAACTAAATATCGTTCTCGTAGTTTTTTGTCCAAGGACGCGTCAAGACCAAAACCAAAATGAGAACAAAACTGACGAGAATGTTCTCATTGGGAATCACATAAGAACAAAACCGTGTGGATCGTTCCCAGAGAGAACAAAATGCGAACAATACTTTCGGAAACATTTCTAAGAGAACAAATTTTTCCAAATTTTTTGGCAAAGAAAAAGACGGGAACAAAATTCTAAGGAACTTTCTCTCAAAGAAAAATTTGGGAGCTAAAGTTCCAGGACCGAAAAAGGAACAAATCTTCTCTGAACTATCTCATAGCGTGCCATGACTTTGAAATGTTTTGAATATTAAAGTTAATCAAAAAAGAACTGAAAGATAATTATGAAATAAAGTTAACGAAATACCTAAGACACGAACTTTTCTTTCACAGAAAATGAAAAAGTGTACCATAAATGGACAGTGCACCATAATGATAAACGATCTGGAAGTTTTAATGATCCAGCTTT
>NW_023475210.1:0-3283 GCF_013731165.1 Rhagoletis pomonella
ATATAGCTGGGTGACTAGGGTCTCGAGATACAGACCAAAACGTGGACTCGGGTAACCTTAGGATGTATTTGTTTAATATGGGTATCAAATTAAAGCTGTTCATGAATGCTTTAAGATAGAGCACTTTTCATATAGCTGGGTGACTAGGGTCTCGAGATACAGACAAAACGTGGACCCGGGTAAACTTAGGCTGTATTTGTTTAATATGGGCATAAAATGAAAGCTGTTATGTCAAAAATATGCGGAAGCAAATAAAAAAAAAAAATAAAAAATTCATGAATACCGTTTTTGTGAAAAATAAAATTGTGTAATGCGGACAGTTCTTTAATCATCTTTAATATAAAAATTAATATAAAAATAAGTAGGGTTTTCCTTCCTGACGCTATAACTCCAGAACGCATGAACCGATTTCCACGGTTTTGCATTCGTTGGAGGTTTATAGCTAAGAAAATTCAGGAAAAATTTCAATAGAAAAGTATATGGTGTGTGAGTATCCCTCACGAAAATAAGTATGTTTCATTTAAAGTAGATGGTGCCGGTGCGTGAAACATTGTTTAACAGCTATTCATTGTACTTTGCTCAGTTAATTTCATGTGACACTAGCGAATACCCGGCGTGCTTCGCTGCGCCTTAAAAGTAATTTTGTTTTGTTACTCCCTCTCACAACATTTGAAAATATTAGTTAATATTGCTGTACATATTTGTATAGTAGGGAGATTTTTTCAAATTATATAAATATACGTTATTTGAATATTGAATCAATACTCGTTTTAGGAAAGGGTGCGATAGTAGACTCCAGTTATAAGATTATAAATTAAATTTCCAAGAGAAAGTCGGTTCTTTACATATTTTCTAATTACCTTCGAAAATATATTTACTCAAAAAAAAAATTAAACAATGCTTCATAGATCGATTTTTTTTAAATCTAACTTCATAAAGTTCTTTAAAAATATTTTGTAAATGAGGCCATAAGAGCTTAGGGGGAGAGTTACAACACAAAAATACATTTAAGGCGCAGCGAAGCACGCCGGGTAATTGCTAGTACATACATATATTTTCTTGCCTCAATTTACGGTAAAGTGGATTAAAATGGTTTTTAAGTTAGTCAAATAAATTGCTGCTATAAGTAGTTGAGTTTTATTTAAGTACTAATTATATGTACATACATAAATGGTAGTGTAAATGATAGTATTTAAAAATAATAGTATATATGATATAAAATATTACTAATGATAGTATTTAGAATTAGAATTAGAACAACCACATAACCCATAAACATGCCTGGTAACACAGCTGACAGTGGAAAGATCTGCGTTCACCGTATAAATGGACTAAAAGTATTATCGTAAAGTTTGATTTTCGGAAATAAAAACTGCTTTCGAAGTCACTTTACATGCAAAGTGTAACTGCCCCTGCAATACATTTTGGAAATTCTTGAGTTTGACAGATTTTCTAAGAGGACTTATTTTTTGATTTATACCTTTTTTTGATACCTCAATTTGTATTCGAATACTAAGTTGAAATAGATATTGATGCTGAGTATTTAGTCTCTCAATTGAATTTTAAAATCTGACAACAAATTCGTAATTAGCAACACCAAATAGTCCGAGCTTGTAACTTTTGTTGAGGTTAAGCGATTTTTTCAATATTCAGTTCGCTATATTGGATGCGCCATTTTAAATTTTCAAAATCTGACAACAAATTTGTAATTAGCAATCCAAAAACCTCACAGTAAACAGTCTCAACTTGGTCTGATATGATTTTGATTTTTGTTCATTTTTTTCATATTTTGGACGGTTGTGCGACAGTCAGTTTATTTCTGACGCCGCACTTGACAAGGACGATTTGTTGGGTCGGCCGAGAATTGCCTGGTTCGCGAGCCTAGGGGTTCTTGGCAGAATAGTCTTCTACGGGTCACATGCTTTCGTTATTATCCCAATCAGGGCCACCACCAGGGTACTTTGCACCTTTAGAAGGGATAGGTAGGTGAGGTTGGCGTTCTGACCTTCCAACCAAACTGATTTCCAAAGAAATTTTTACAACGGACAGTGAATGGTTTCTGGATTGTTTTGTCATTGCTCGACGACCGTTCTCAGTACTGCTAAAATGCCAGATTCCGCCAATTGGAACAAATTTTTACGCGCTGCAAAATGGATTAAAATGTGGAGATACTCTGAGAAGCTAACATCTGACATCTGGATCCGGGGACAAAAATGAATGTGGATAGGCTACACCTTGCGCACAGAAGACGGAAGCAAATCGGTTTAAGCTGGAAGGAAATCAAAACGATTGCCAGAAACCTAACCATATGACGCGCAGGCATAGTGGATGCCCTATGTACGTTGGGTATGAAATGACGAAAAAGAAGAAGACCCGAATTCGGTTAACAGAATTATTTGACCTTAACATTTTTTCCTTCAACTTTTTTTCTTCTAAAGCCAACTGATATTTTAAAATCAAAGCTGATAACCAAAGCCCCAACCGAACTTCCCGCGTCGCCTCATCGAACATCTGTTGCATTTTACAATTGCGATTGTACGAGCATAATTACATTTGCAACACGTATTGTTGTCCTTCAATGTTCTGCAATGCATTCAATGAGCTGCACGCATGGCATATACACACACATACATGCATACATACATAGACACGCATATAGTCATGGTCATTTGTATGCTATGCGAATTGTGCTTCAGCTGCAATTGTACTAGATCCCAATTATAACTGTTGCATTGTTGCTTTTGCAATTGCTATTGTTGCGCTTGCAATTGTTGTTGTTGTTGCTGTTGTTGTTGTTGTTAGCGTTGCGTTCTTGCAGCACGCGTGGACGGACACGGACACGTACATTTGTAATGCTTTGCGTGTGCGCCACCCATTCATTATCTGCTCGAATGGCATATAAAGTGAGTTTTTACGATGCAGCAGCAACAACAACAACAACAAACACAACGAAACCCTGGCAGTGAACGGCAAGCGTGCAGCAGGGAGTAGCAACAATACGTATATCAGTGATAACAATGAACAAAAGTACAAACGGACTGAATTGGCGTTAGTGTCAAGAATGCAAGTCACACAAAACCAAAAACCACATTGAGAATGGAGTAGTGGTGTGGCACATACGTACAAGGGAAGTGAGTTGGCGCGGATGAGCGCTGGGCAGCAAGTGGTCAGTAGCAGCTGTGTGACTATTGTGAAAATACATGTTTTTGTATGTCCTCTCGTAAAAAATCTGCTGATACCGTTGTAGCTGCATCGCACGTGCCGCACACAAATATGTACCTAC
>NW_023475211.1:0-1381 GCF_013731165.1 Rhagoletis pomonella
TTACCGTTTCTATGTACATCTTATTTAAATAAAAATCATCTTTTACATATATATATATATGTATATGTTTAGGTATATGAATATGTATATACATGTATATACATATATACATATATGTACATGTGTGTATATATGCATATACATATATATATATATATGTATATATATATATATATAGATATATATATATATATATATATATATATTCTAACAAGCGAGCCGAAGGTGGTAACACTAGTGCTCCATCTGAATGTAAAGCAGTGGATCGTCACTTCTTTTCATATATATAATAATAATATATTCTCATCACCCTATATTCAGTTAAAAAAGAAAATGGTGCGTTTGGAAAATTCGACTTTTGGCCGCCTATATCGGCCAAATACCCCTCTATGCGTCCGGCGAGAAATGTCGGCGTCGGCGCTTTTTAAATATAAAACAATGTTTTAAGTATATATTGGAATAAAAAGAAAACGTATGTCTTTTCTTAACATTATGTTAAATGCTAACATTAAAAAAAAAAACTTCATAAGTATTCCTATACTTCCTATGAAGTTTTCAAATACTACTGAATGCAATCAACATACTCAAGTACTCTGGAAAAGCGGAACAGTGTTTTATGTAGCAGAGCGCTGTTGAGTAACATTGCTTAGTTCCTCAAATTTATGATGTTCTCCTTTTTTGTTCCTATCTTTTTAAGTACCCTAAAATATATGTTACATTTACTCATGTACACACGTGTGTTAAGTTAGCACTACACTTTTCGAAATTGGAAAAGTTAACTACGGCATTAATTGTAGTCTTTTTGTTGTAAATTTGTTGTGGAAAGAAAAAATTTGTAGCTCTCGTTTTTTAAGAAAAAATGGTATGTAGTGCTAACTTGCCACCATACACCTAGTCGATAGAATTGAGATATTGAAAATGTTATAACGGCATTAATTGTAGCTTTTAACTTTAAAATTTGTTGTGGAAAGAAAAAATTTGTAGCTCTCTTTTTTTAAGAAAAAATGGTACGTAGTGCTAACTTGACACCATACACCTAGTCGATAGAATTGAGATATCCAATATGTTACTATGCCATTAATTGTAGCTTTTAACTTTAAAATTTGTTGTGGAAAGAAAAAATTTGTAGCTCTCGTTTTTCTGGAAAAAATTGAGTTGACCCTTTTTCGAACAAAATTTAGTATGTAGTGCTAACTTGACACCATGCACCATTGACGACAGAATTGAGATATTGAAAATGTTACAACGGCATTAATTGTAGCTTTTTTGTTGTAAATTTGTTGTGGAAAGAAAAAATTAGTATCTTTCGTTTTTCTGGAAAAAATTGAGTTGACCCTTTTTCGTACAAAATTTAGTATGTAGTGCTAACTTGACACCATGC
>NW_023475211.1:1481-3282 GCF_013731165.1 Rhagoletis pomonella
AAAAATTTGTAGCTCTCGTTTTTTAAGAAAAAATGGTATGTAGTGCGGAGCGAAGTTGTACGAGTGTAGTGCGTGTCTCCCGAGGCAGATGAAGCTCTGTCTCGTCTATATCCGGGGGTGGTATGCCTAGAACGGCATTCACAGGTCTAGAGTCTACATAACTCGAGACTGAGTCGCTGTGAATGCCGTTCAGGGCCTGTCTGTACGCTGTCGGGTCCAGAGGTTGCTTAATGAACCTCTGGACTTCGTCCGTCAGTTCATATAGATGCCTCCTGACGTGCCTAGGCGAGGGCTCCTCTGCAAGCAGCTGTCTGCTTGGGTGGCCACTTCTGTGGCTCCCGATCAGGAACTGCTTGCAGAGCATTATATTATGCTCCTTAACTGGGAGCATTTGCGCCTCGCCGTGCAAGTGGTGTTCAGGCGACATCAGGAGGCATCCCGTCGCTGTCCTAAGTGCCGTATTTTGTACCGTCTGTAGCTTCGTCCACTGCGTCCTACTAGTCCCTGGCGACCACACTGGCGCTGCGTAGTTCAAAACCGGCCGGCCTATTGCCTTGTATGTTGCCAGCAACGTTTCTTTGTCTTTGCCCCAAGTACTGCCGGCTAGCGACTTGAGGACCTTGTTGCGGCTCTGTACTTTATTGACAATAGCGGTTGAGTGCGCAGAGAAGGAGAGCAGGCTGTCGAATGTTACTCCGAGTATTTTGGGGTTATTCACCGTCGGAATTGGTGTGTCATCGACGTGAATCCCCAGCGGTAGCCTGACCTCCTTCGTCCAGGTTGTGAACAGGGTCGCGGAGGATTTCGTAGGGGAGAGGGCTAGACACTTTGCAGTGAAGAAGCGAGAAAGTTCGGAGAGATAGCCGTTTACTTTCGAACACAGGTCATCAATTCCATTCCCAGTCGCCATGATCGAGCAATCGTCGGCATAGGAGACAATCGAGACTCCCTCTGGTGGTTGAGGGAGCTTTGAAATATAAAAGTTAAACAGTAGCGGGGAAAGGACACCACCCTGAGGAACCCCCTGTTTTATTTTTCGCTGCTTACTCGTTTTGTCTCTAAATATTACCGACGAATGTCGACCACTCAGATAATTTGCCGACCACCGTTTGAGCCTCTGTGGGAGAGAGGAGGCCTCTATATCTTCTAGTAGCGTGGAATGGCAGACGGTGTCAAACGCCTTTGACAAGTCCAACGCTACTAGAATCGTTCTCTCACAGGGACGGTTACGGTTAAGGCCACGAGTTATCTGAGTGTTTATGGCGTTAAGTGCTGTTGTTGTACTGTGCACTTTACGGAAACCATGCTGATGCTTCGCTGGGGTCAGGTGGTTTGTGAAGTACGGGAGTAGCAAGGCCTCGAGTGTCTTCGCTACCGGGGAAAGGAGTGTAATCGGACGATACGAATCTCCTTTGTTGGCGGGTTTCCACGGTTTGAGCAGTGGGACCACTCTCCCCACCTTCCAGATGTCTGGGATGATGAGAGTGGCCATTGACAGGTTGAGGACCTCCGTTAGGTACGCTACCCCCGCAGGACCCAAATTTTTCAGCATCAGCATGCATATTCCGTCGGGACCCATGGCTTTGGAGGCTTTCGCCTTCCCGATGGCCACCTGAACTTCACCGCAAGTGAAAGCAAGGGGGGCACAAGTTGTTGGCAGTTTGTGCAGCCTTCTGGTCACTCGACGCTTGGCTTTGTCCACCGGAGGATGCAGTATGAACTGCCGGCTAAAATAGCTCGCGCATCGCTCCGGGTCCGACGAAGCATGGTCGCCGAAGGAAATTTCGACTCTGTCGTCGTG
>NW_023475212.1:0-3282 GCF_013731165.1 Rhagoletis pomonella
ATCTTTATACGCTATCGATAACAAAATCGATTATAACGTCCATCAAAGTATCGATAACAACATCGATGACAAATTCGATAAAAATTTCAATAGCAACATCGATAATACCATTGGTAGCTAAATCGATTAGAAAATCGATAAACACCGATAACAAAATCGATAAATATCGATAACAAAATCGACAAATATCGATAACAAAATCGATATATATCGATAACAAAGTCGATAAATATCGATAACAAAATCGATAAATATCGATAACAAAGTCGATAAATATCTATAACAAAATCGATAAATATCGATTACAAAATCGATAAATATCGATTACAAAATCGATAAGAATCGATAAATAGCGATAACAAAATCGATAAATATCGATAACAAAATCGGTAAATATCGACAACAAAATCGATAAATATCGATAACAAAATCGATAAATATCGATAACAAAACCGATAAAAATATCGATTATTTTATCGATAAGTCCCGAGAATTCCGAAAATCTCTAAAATCCCAAAATAGTTCCCAGATTGAGTCTTTGTGCCTCTCTCTATATCCCTTCCTCTTTAATTACCTTTTTTTAACCTTACTTCCCCTATCTTCATCTTTACTTTTATCGGTATCCTCATCCTCATCTTTGTTTTTACTTTTATGTTTATCATTTTCTTCATCTACATATATATTCGCCTTCACCTTTGCCCTTATATAAGTGAAGTGTTTAAATTTACCTTGGTCTTCATTTTTGCCTATATATTTACGCATCTTTGTTTTTGTTTTTATTTTTACCTTTGCCTTTACCTTTTCTTTATCTATGTACGTACTCACCTTTACTTTCATTCTTGTATTGGTATTTTTCTAAGTGTTATTCTTTAACCTTCTATTAGCAAATTTTTGTTAAATTAATACCATGTGCATACACACAAGAAAACCTTGTTTCAGCCCCAACCATTTCCGTTGCACCATTTCCGTTGTACCATTTCCGTTGCATCATTTCCGCTGCACTATCTCCGTATGCAATTTCCGTTGAATTTGCCAATTTACTCCCAACCAACCCACCGCCGCTAAAGAAGTTTAACTTCAAAAATAAAATATTTAATTTGCATGTTGCCTGCAATGGGATTTGAACCCTGACCACCAGGAATCTGGAAATTGACAAATTGTGTTTTAAAATGTTTAGTTTGAATCAATACCACAGCTCGCGATTAGTTCATTTGTACAAATAAACTTGTATGTGCATGTGTATGTATGTGTATAAACACGTATGTGTGTATGTGTCAACACAATTCTCTCTCTCTCTCTCTACTCCAAAGCTGATGCCAGATAAAACTTTGTAGCTTTGCGTGACATTTATAACTTTGCCAGCAAAACGCCAGACGCAAAAGGTATGCCACAATGAACGCCAAGAAAACAATTTTGTACTGCTTTTTTACTCATCAAAATTGCTGTGGATTTTATATATTTTGCTTTAAAATTATTAGCAATTTAATTAAGTTTTATGTTTCTGCCTGAAAACTCGAATTTGGACGAAACAAAATAAATATTAAACCGGCTGATTGTCAAAGCTAGGGACGTTCCGATACCATCAAAGTATCGATACCTACTCAAATGAGTTTACTCAAATCGCTATTTCGAACCTACTTATATGAGTCAACCGAATGTATCGATACCTACTTATATCGATAACTTTTCAGCCTTTTACATACATGCAACAAAGCGAAATTATTTTTCAGACGTTATCTGTGACATACCTTGAGCGGCACCTGAGTGGCAGATCGACCTATCTCGGCAGAGAGTTAGAAATTTTCAATATGTTTTCAGTTGAGGTATCGATATGTATATTTCTTCATTAGTAGCACTAGAAATAATACGATTACTTAGACAAAAAATTCAACCTTTGAAAGCTTCCCACAAAACTTTACGGCTACAATGCATTGCTTGCACTTTATTGTGGTATCACTAGCTTTGTAAAATTATATCCACACTTTACTGGCCGTCTCCACAGGATAAAATTTATTGCTGTCCAGCTGTAGTTTTGGTCACTAGATATAAGTTATATCAGTGGCAATATTTGTGTAGGCTTTTTATATCTTGATATAAGCATTTGTAAGAAACACATTTTTGCCGGATTTAATCACTTATAAAATTTAAAAAATATATTATTTTACACCCAAGTACATAATAACAAATATTTTGACAGAAAACAGCTCAATTTTTGCTTTTATATTAAAATATCAATAATGTTGCCGACACGAAGTTTTCGTGCAAATGAAAATGTAGCTTTCAAACTACCAAATTGCGGGCAATAGATGGCAAGATATAAGCTCTGATATATATTGCTCTTGAAGAGCAATGAGCGGTCTCCATTGGCTATTTATATTCTAACATATGTATCAAGATACAAAACTTTATCCTGTGGAGACGGGCAGTTAGATTTTGGCGGTGTCATTGCTTAAAGAAATTATTTTTCATAAAAACGAAGCAATTATTTTCCATAGAACAAATATTGTCGACAAGATATGGCACCTGCTCAAATCGATTCGATACAAGTACTTTTCTTTCGATACCAAGTAGGTATCGAAAAAACGATCCGAGTAAAAATAGTTGGTATTGAAACAAAAGTATCAAGTACATACTCGTATTTACTTGTATCGGAACATCCCTAGTCAAAGCGCGCAAAAAGATGGGAGTTAGCCATCTTTTCGCTTCGCGCTGCAGCTTCAACAATCTATGTGGCGTGCTTTGTGCATTTTCATACAATTCATCTTATCTGTCAAAGCGAATCTGTCACGTAAAGCGAAGCAAAAGTTTTATGTGGCATCAGCTTTACTCTGAGCTCTCTATACACTACTTTTCATTTGATTGGATGGGTAATAATTATAACCAGGCATGGGCAGCAGCGTTGCCAGGTTGACGTTTTTAACGTCATTTGGACGTTTTTTGTATCCTGTTGACGTTTGGACGTTTTTTGTGTAAAAACTGACGTTTTTTTAACTTCCCAGTAATTTTTCTCTGTTACTAAATCTTATAAGTAGAACTGGTTTTGAATTATTTTCTTAGAATCTTTACAAGCTTTGTGTTTTGCAGCAGCTGCTTCAAAAGATATTTATTCCTTGGACACAGATGACTTAAATATGATGCAAACCAAGTGTACGCGCATTTTTTTAGATTCTTGGACAAAGGCTGGTTGTGTTAACACTTGAGATTACGAGACTAATTGTAATGTTTGCAATTGCACATTAAAAGCCAAATCAGGAAGAGCTGATCTATTGCAACACGCACGCT
>NW_023475213.1:0-3282 GCF_013731165.1 Rhagoletis pomonella
CATTTTAAATATAGGTACCAACCAACTCACACTATTGTTCTGAATATTAAAACAAATTTCGAAATTAATAACATAAAAACATTTAAATTTCTGTGACTAACACAACATTACAAACAAAAAGAACATTATTAAACACGTATACGCTGAAAATCAATACCATCCATACATTATAGTAACTTTGTCAATACTAAAGTCTTATTTTAATAAACATGATATATAAGCGGCCGCTATGTTGTCTGTATCTTCTTTTTTGTTTATCGTCTTTTCTCGTTTCTCCATAATCCTCAGGCTCTCTAGTGTATATCTGGTTGCTTCTCTCTTTTCCCGGTCAATAATTTTCGCGTTTGCAAAATCAGCTGAGTGTCCACTTGATATAATGTGATGTGCTAGTGCTGTGCTGGTCTTTTGTTTCCTTACGTCGGCTTCATTTCGCCCAGTCGAACACCCAAACCAAACGTTTTGTTGTGCCAATATATACTTTTCCACATTCATCATTCTCTTTTCCTTTACAAGTAATTTCATATATAACATTATTTTGTTGGTAGAAATCTACAGGACACTATGTTTTTGTATATATTGTTGACAGAGTGCAGTTTGGCTTATAAGCAAGTGTTGCGTTTGGTGATTTTGTTATGCTGTGATCAAAGTTTTCTGTTAGTCTCGGGACATATGTCACACTGTAGAACTTTTTTGTTGTGTTTATTTCTGCATTTATTTTTGTGTATTTTTGGCTACAGTTTTTGATTATTTATTTATTAGCTCGCGTATTAAATGGTTAGGGTAGTTGTTGCTGCTTAGGATATTATTTATTTTATTATTAAAACGCTTTTATCAACTTGCAATGTTGTATGTCCAGACCACCGTACTATAAATATAGCAAAGGTATTTATGGCAAGCCTAGTCTAGATATCAACCTCGTCGTAGGTATCATATCCAAATATGCACTACTCTCTAAAAAAAATTGTGTAGATTTCCTAGCTAAAAGGTAGGTTACTGATTTCCTACCTTATTATTCGCGAAATCACATGCGCGATTATTCAACGAATAGTTTGTTTAAATTTCGGACTTTTTAGAGTGTAATATAGCTGCTGTGGTGTCCGTAAATTTACTATAAAAGTGTGCACGAGCTACAAAATACACATCTGCTGTCTGATTTCACCCGTAGAATTGTGTAAAGCCGCTAACAAAAAGGATTTTTACAAACGAAAATGTGTAAACGAGAAAAATACATATTCATCGTGTAAATTTACCAAAAAATTTAAAAAATAAACAAGAATATACTCGATTTATAGTCGCATTTTTAAACAGATTTTTTAGAGTGTACATACGCTACAGCGGAAATGGACGACCCGCCATTTCTTTAAATGAAACTAATTGCTGCTATATGTATGTATGTACATATGTAGGCATATACTAAATGTGAGCAAACAACATTTTGCTTGCATAGTCTTCTGTTCTCTTTTCACTGCAAGTTGAAATATTTTAGTATCTATTGCAAAATTTTATACAGACAAGACTAAAAAGTATTAATTAAATTTAAAAAAAAAACTTTTTAATGTACCACACTTTTATATATGGACTAAAATTAGTAAATAATATTTCTCAGCCCCATCGAACTTGTTTTGATAACTTTTGACTTTGAAATTTTAGCAAAAGTCATTATGAACAACTTATGAGATTGAAAATGAAAAGCGTGGGGCGCATGTAATAGGTCTGATTTGAAATTGAAGAGTAATTTATGCATGTATATTAATAACGACCGCTTAAAATCGATCTCAAATTTGTACTTTCGCTGTAGAAATTTTAGGTCTATGTTATGTATGTAGATTGAATATTGTCAATTAAATCTAATGCTTTGTATTGCATGCGCTCCACGTTTTTACAACACTTTTATCAACTTGCAATGCTGTATGTCCAGACCGCTTTGAATGTTGTATGTCCAGACCGTAATTTATACTAGCTGCATTTTTTTGTAAGCGAGTGACAAAAGAACGCTTAGCTCGGGTAAAATTTAAGTAAAAATGGTAAGCTGGCAAGAAAATGTGATTAGTTTAACGGGATTTAGATACAAAAAGCAATTGCGAGGTATTTGCATAATATATATACTCTTTTAAAATATAAGTCACGTATAAAAGGAAGCAAAAATTTCCCTCTCCACTTTCCCATAATAATTCACAATAGAGCAGTTTTTTCACTTACCAAATAGCCGAGTTTGTGTTGTTTAAGCGAGTGTTCTTTTGTAGCTCGCTTGCAAAAGAATGCACCTACTATTAATGTAGCAAAGCTATTTATGGCAAATTCTAGACATCAACCTAATCTAGATATCAACCTCGTTTTAGGTATCATATCAAAGACTTACAATTAGAAAAACTGTAGAAATAGATGTCGCCTCGCCAGAAGAAATTAAAAATATCCACTACATACGCTACAGCGGAAATGGACGACACGCCATTTCTTTAAATGAAATTAATTGCTGCTATATGTATGTATGCCAGTGTGCAAACCCCTTTTTATTTTAGTGTGGTAGAATCGGCAAAAAAATGTGGTAGATTTGAATAAGATGTGGTAGATTTTCCAATTCATATTTTTATTGGGTATACATGTCGCACACCCTCGTCAAAAGAGGCACAACTCAAAAATTAGATCGGGAAATATAAGTGCTAGTGGATCGTACAGATTCAACGCAATTGATGCAAAAAAAGTATAACATTAGTTTTATAGTTAGAGCAGAAAAAATATTTTCATTAATTTGAGAAAAATCTTACAAAATCGACCAAATTATTTTTCCAATGCATAATACTTTAGCAAATATAAGTATGCGGATTTTCGAAATATTAAAAAATTAAGGCACAGATATATTCAAAGCAAAATTTATGGTGTATCTTTTTAAAAAAATAATGATTAAATTTTTAATTTCGTATAAGAATTGAGTTGAAATTTTAAAGTTATGCCCTAACGGCCAAAATAACGTAAGAGACATTTCTCCCAAAATTTTCTTTTTGATGCACAAATATTCCTAGCGTATCTAGATGCATTTCTGCATTAAAACGAAAATTAAAAAAAAAATGTCGCTTACGTTACGGCGGTTAGGGCTCGAAATGTTCTGTCTAAAAATGTGGTAGATTTTAAGCCTTGTGTGGTAGATGTGGTAGAGACCCAAATTTGAAAAAATATTTGGTAGATCTACCACATATGTGGTAGAGGTTTGCACACAGATGTATGTACATATGTAGGCATATACTAAATGTGAGCAAACAACATTTTGCTTGCATAGTCTTCTGT
>NW_023475214.1:0-3282 GCF_013731165.1 Rhagoletis pomonella
CATACATATCTATGTAAATAGGTATAATTTTCTTAATATTCAATAATTTCTTAAAAAATTTCAACTTATACATGAAAGAAAGCTGCGAGCGCCTTGTTACCTGCCAGGCATTGAGCACGAGTATGCTCGCTCGAACTCCAAGTTTATGCCTATCCTGGTTTAGGTATGCATAATTTCTGCATTGTTAACGATGTGGTCAGTTTTGGAAAAAACGTCAATTAATGCATAGAAATATCCGTAAAAGATCAAAAAATTCATTTGGTTTGTACTCAGCTGCAATTGAAACCCATTGTGTATTGTTAGTGTTTTGGAAATTGGTATCTCTACCCGTTCGGGTTGTTTTCGTACTCTGGTCACAACCGTTATTTGCGAGTTCTGTACGTTTTTGGTTTGTAGTTAGCATTTAGTTTCATTTGGTTCAGCAACATATAAATTTTAATATGGCAGCTAAAAACGAAATTTGGATGCATTTCGAAAACAACGCTGACATGGGTTTAGCTACGTGTAAAACGTGCAAAAACAAGGTTAGGAATAATCGAGTGTCTAATTTAAAAGCGCATTTAATTAAATTGCACAAAATTAATTTGAATGAAGCAAGTAATGAACAGTTTGAAGCACCGGAGTCGTCAATTTCATCTAAAAGTGCTGGTAAAATAATTCGAAAGAAGAAAATTAAAATTGAGGTTAATAAAAAAGAATTGATAAGGTCATATATCGGATTGGTAACGGAGGACTGCATTCCATTCAATATTTTGAATTCACCAAACATAAGAAATTTCATAGATCCGATTTGCGATGGCCTTAGAGTGTCGGACGGGAAAAGAATTACGCTGAATGCATCAAACTGAAAAAAAAACATTGTTTATGGTTGCTAATAACATAAAATTGAAAATCACCAATGAAGTGAAAAACAAACTGTTATCATTGAAAATAGACAGTGCTACAAGGCTGTCCAGAAATATAGAAATATAATTGGTGTAAGTGCTCAATTTATTAGTGCGGTACGAATTAAATCTATTATTTTGGGAATGATAGAATTGAAAGGAGCTGGATCAAGCACAGCCAAAAATCTTTCCATTGAAGTGTTGTATGTGCTAAAGCGATACAACATTAACTTAACCCAAATCGTCTCGATAACATCTGATAACGGTGCAAACATGCTGAGAGCGACAAACATTTTATCATTTATTTCTGAGGAGGATGTTGAAGAAAACGACGATTTCTGCACTAACGATGAATATTTAAAAAAAAATTTAACTTGTAGAACAAGTGCCAAACGTGCTAATAGGAAATATACAAGTTTGCCGATGTGCAGCACATACAACCCAGCTGGTCGCTCTTGACGTTGCAAAATCGTCTGGCATGCTTAAATACCTATGGAATTGTCGTAATCTTACAAAATACATCAGAAAAACGTCAAATGACTATCGCGAAATATTTTAGTTAAAAGGATTGAAAATGCCCCAACTAGATTGCCCTACGAGATGGGGATCCACGTATACTATGTTGCAGGATTTATTAGCAGCTAAGCATATGTTAACTAAAATCGAATATATTAAAAATAAATCTGAGGATGAAAACTTCGAAGTGGATACGTTGTTTTGGGATTCCATTGAATGTTATTGCACAGTTTCCCATCCCTTGCAAAACACTATAACAAAGTTTCAAGAGGAGCAATTACACTACGGAAACTTTTACGCACAGTGGCTTAAACTAAAAATAAGCACCGAAAAAATTGTAAGCCGGCAACTTTTTTGATGAAGAAGATGAACTCATGTATCAATATTTAGTACAAGGAACCCAAGCCGAAATCAACAATACGTTCGACGCGTATGTAAGAATTGAGCATCTCCAACTGCCTTTCCAAAGAATTGACGATGTGCTAAAATTTTGGAAGGGAAAGCAGTACACTGACTCAGAATTGTACGAATTAAGTAATGTTTGTTTTGCAGTCCCGCCAACTCAGGTTAATATAACGTTTTCATCATTATTTCCCAAGTTGTTTTTTTCCTGCTGCTCAAAAGTATTAAATGCAGAGTCCACAAATCTCAGACAATGCTATTTGGAAAATTTAACATGATTGGATTGTGATAATTTGAAAATTAGGACCCTTTTTCCATTGCACAATTATCTATACAGAAACTTAAAATTGAGAGGGCGAGAAAAAAACAGCTTAGGAAATAGTGGCTACCCTGATACATATCTATGTACGAGTACATATTCACTAAGGCTTTACAAATTTCGTTTTTAACAGGTCACAATTGAGCAAGCATTTTCAACACTAAGGCTGGTTCTTACTGATTACCGTAATCAGCTTAGTGAGGAGACACTCGAAAATATTTTGTTGGTAAAACTGAACCCAAGCTTTCTTGACACAGCTGAATAAGATGGATAATATCTGGTCGTAATTTTCTTATTTTTTATGTTATAATTAGCAATGAATTCAATGAAGACTGTATTTTTCTTTTATCTTTGATTTAAATTTTTCAATATGAAATAAATAATAACTAATATATTAATAAAAAACAACACTACTTAACAAATTTCAAACTTTTGCTTTTTTAAGTTTTCAACCTACTATGAACTGGTAGAGATACCCACTTCCAAAACAGATACGAAAAGTTGTTCCTTTTGTACTGTTAGCGCGCACTACCAGGTCTTCGACATGAGAAAACGTCCCTCTTGGTCTGAAAAAACGTCATTTCCTACCCAAAAACGTCGTTTTCAATTGTATGCACCCAGAATTGTTCTTATTAAACTTTTATTGTATACAAAGGCATATATCTACGCAAGGTATATTAAAATGTCATTTCGACAGAGCACATTTAAAATTCATTGTAAACTGGTTTGATATCGTTAATATAAAAATCATTTTATAGATACACTTGTGATCAGCTGATTACGTCATCAACATTTTAATCGATTGTGCTGTTTTTCTTCTGTTTATTTAATGTTTATTATTTTTCCATAAAAGCCTAGCTCATTATATAACAAACAAAATATAAATCCACATTTCAAACTTTGTGCAAATTATAAAAAATCTGAAAAGTTTCAGCTGGATATTCAACTTTATATTCAGATTTTCTAGATTTTTTTTGAGTATTCAGTTTGATAGCCCATTAAATTTCATTTCATGTATTTATTTGTGTATGTATAGATATGTTCTCATGTACAGAAGAATAGATGCGTGCTATTTTGACCACTTTTATCAACTAGGCAGGTACATACATATGTGCATACATATCTATGTAAATAGGTATAATTTTCTTAATATTCAATAAT
>NW_023475215.1:0-3282 GCF_013731165.1 Rhagoletis pomonella
TACCTCACTTTTAATTAGCTATGACAAAACCAACTTAAAGTGAATTGTAAAGTCGTGCAGGAGTCATGCAGACGCAATCGGGAGTTGGTTTTCTTTACAAGTTTCTATTAAATATCCTCGTACAAAAATTACTTTCAATACACTTTTTTTCTGAACTTCGCAGATTCTTTTTCATATTCAGGACAAATAAAAGAAAGATCGAAATTTTATACTATCATTTTGAAGTTATGTCTGACGGTGTTCGAATATGGGGCCACCCAGAGCAGAATATGTAAACAAATATGAAATGTAATAAAATAAAGTAAATAAATAAGTAAATAAAAAAGTAAAAAAACAAAAAAATATTTTGTTTTTCTTATTGATATTTTATGTCCAAAAGTAGTTAGTTACAAGTTAGTTGACATGTAATGCAGAGGTATCCAGGTCTGACTTTTTTGCGGCCATCGCCCCACAAAAGTAGTTAGCTTTTTTCGAACAAAATACACAATTAATAGTTAGCACTAGTGTTCGCGTAAACAGACTAAAGTTAGGTATAAGCTAACGTCACTCCCTGCAGGGTAATTACTGCTGTCCATTCTTCTTGTTGGCAACATTGTTTGTCAATCGACGGCTGAACGGACAGCAATAAGCAGCTGCTGCATTAAAACCTAGAAACAAAAATTATTTAAAAAAGAAAAATGAATAAATAAAATAAAAAAGTGTAATTTTTTAAATAATGACAACTTGGTTAAATTTAAAAAATAAATTAGATTAATCACGTAAAAAACTATATAAAATAAGTTTTTAAAAATTAAATTAAATTTAAAAACTGAAAAATTAACTTAAAAAGTAAAAAAACTTTAGTTAAAGAGAGAAGAAAAAAAATTCCGCTGTGCCAGGACTCGAACTGGGATCTGTCGATTTACACGGCTGTACTTTGCTCACTCGGCCATTGCTACTGTTGAAGTGACGCGAGCTAAGTGATATAGAAGTGTTTTCTCTCAAAATAGCTTTCAAATAAGAGAGATTTTTTTCTAAAACTTTTGTTCTAGAACTTTTGTTCTTCTGAAAGACTTTTTACTATCTTAGCCCTATTAATGTATTTGTCAAGTATTCACTTGGCTTGGGGTCGCACAGTGGTTCAAAACTGGAATTTACTGTTCATAATTCACTGGAGCCTTAATTTTTCAACCAATTGGATTAATTTTTTCTTTACATGAAAGCATATAAAACCGACAAGCAAACAGTTGAGCCCGATTTTAGTGCAAAGTGGCGAAAAGGTTGCAATTTTGAAGAAATTGATTCTCCTATTCCAGTCCATAAATGTTACTTAATAAAAGGTAGTTGAAAAGAAATGTAGGGCTCCCCCAAAATGAAAAATTTTAAATAAGTTATAACAAAACTTCACCAAATTAAAATAATATGTTTTTAGAAAAACGTTGAGTATGCAGATTCATAGATCATTAAATTTTACTATGATAAAGTGCAAGTGGTTATGAGGTCGCGTTGATTTTTAATAATTTTTTATCGCTAACATATCGAGCACAACTCTATGCTAAATGGAAAATAAATAGAAAAAAAATTTAAAGATCTATAAAACAGTATATTAGGGTAGGGTTTTTATAAAAAGAAAAAAAAAATTTATTTTGGTGAAAAATTTTGTATAACATTTTAAAACTTTTTTTATTTTTCTTTTCATTTTGAGGGAACCCTTTGTCTTAAACTAGTCTTTATTATATAATAATTATTAACTGTAACAGGAGAATCCATTTTCTTCAAAATCGCTACTTTTTCTGCACTTTGCACTAAGAAATGTAATATAATAAAATAAAAATTAAAAAATCAGGTCTAACTGGTCTCTCGCAAATTTTATTAGCTTACATAAAAAAAAACTTCGAATTTAGTGAAAAATGAAGGCTCTAAATTCTGAACACTAAATGCCAGTTTTGAACCACTGTGCGCCGTTTTGTTGAGCGCTGGTGATGCAGTTCTATTATTGCGCTACTTTCTTCCACAAGCTCTTCCTTAGACTATATTTGAACTTATTGCCATTGAGGTTGTGCCCGCTATTCTTTTCGCTATTTCGTTTCCATCTTTTCCCTCGTAGCCTGGTGCTGGTGCCCAAAATTGATGATGTTAAGTTTCTACATATATGCGCTCGCTGGCGATGATGGGACGAGTTTGTCTTTCTAGGCGGACAAAGGTCTGAAAATCGAACTCTTCAAACTCCTTTTTCTTGTAATTTTCACAACAACTACTTTGTAATGTTAGAACCCATCTGGGACTTACCTGTCGTCACTGATGTTAATTCTGGCTTTGCAATGTAATAGTAAATTCTTCTTGTCAAAGCGTTATACAAGGTCAGCATTAATATATTTGTATATATATGTACGTACATAAAACGTTTTGGGACATTCACACACATTT
The DNA here is from genome assembly GCF_013731165.1 of Rhagoletis pomonella. NCBI lineage: Eukaryota > Metazoa > Arthropoda > Insecta > Diptera > Tephritidae > Rhagoletis > Rhagoletis pomonella. The sequence goes on from NW_023475215.1 coordinate 2,407, forward strand.
ACACTAACTCCAGCATCAACACTGAATTTAGTTGCTGGTCTGTACATATTTGCCAATTAAACGCAGTCTGCGTTAAGTTTTCGTAATTCCGTAAATATATACTTGGGCTATTTGCACAACACCTACAAAATAGTCATTAAAATTTTTATAAAATTTTGTGGTGAAAAAAAAAAATTATAAAAAAAGTATAAATGCTAGTACAAAATTAAGCAAAATTAGTTTGAGAGTAAACATTCACTTGAAATATTATTCAAAATTTACAGTCGGTGTTTTAGTATCACAAACTTTGTTAAGTGCGCAATTAATGATTTTTACTGCAATATACACGTTTGCACTAACAAAAACCACAAATCTTCCAAGGAGGAAAAGGCAATTTGACATAACGTGGGAAAAAATTAATTGGTAGAATTTAGCTGGATATCAAAAATAAGTAGAAAGAGTATAAAAATTGTGTCACGATAAATATTTTATTAACACCAAATTGATATCAACAGAGATATGTATCAAACCATGCTTTTTAGTTCTCATATAATTTTTACGCCCTTTCAATTTTCAACACTTCCTTATTACGACAAATTTATTCTGAACACCACACCATCCCACCAAACTTTGGTTATTAGATTTCCTGTCGGCGGATCTGCTATTTTCCTGCCTCCGTTAAAATGTTCACATTGTTTGCTGGCTTAAAACACAAATGAATGTACCCTGCAGTGAAAAAATATCAATTGTTAAAACTAACCAACTTATAGTTAGCTTTTTGGCGAGATTTCGATTAATACCTCACTTTTAATTAGCTATGACAAAACCAACTTAAAGTGAATTGTAAAGTCGTGCAGGAGTCATGCAGACGCAATCGGGAGTTGGTTTTCTTTACAA
>NW_023475216.1:0-3282 GCF_013731165.1 Rhagoletis pomonella
TCGCAATCGAACTACCTTAGGTCAATATTGTATTTTGGAAGTACAAGAAAAACGGGAAGAAAAAAGGCCTTTTAGTTGAAAAAGTACTAAATTGTATGCCTTCTCAACAGCGTTCCGATTATCTGAATAGGTATATATATGGCTTGGTAGTCTCATAAAGTTGTAGATAATTAAAATAATAAAATTAGGCGTTTTATTATTCACAGGAATATGCTTAAAATTTTTGGGCTGATGAATACCCAGCTAGAACAGTAAGGCATATGTAATTCCTTATATAAGCCGTATCACTAAGAAAATTATCCCTTATGAATTTGAAATGTTTCCCTTATATAGTACAGGCCAACTAGAGGAATTCATTTATGGGCAGAAATGGGCTTCTTGTGCGCATATATCAGGTTTGATAGATGCTGACCATACTAATAATGCCTCATACTCAGTTTTACTAACTAGATCAATTCGTGTTCTCGAGAAAAAAAAATTTCACGGTTCAAAAATCTGAGTATAGCGGTCAAATTCTTTTCTCAAAATTTTGAAAATTCTTCGTTTTTTGGCCTATATTTGCTTTGTATGGTATTTGCCACAAAATATAGGCCAAAAACGATAAATGTTCAAAATTTGGAGAAAAAAGAATTTTGGATCGTGAAATTTTTTTTTCTCGGAGAACAGGAATTGATCTAGGAAATCTGAGTATGAGGCATTATTGGTATGGCCAACAGCTATCAAACTTGATATATTCGCACTAAGGTTTTTTTGTGTTCCACAGTGTTATATAAGGGATACTTTGAGGAATCATATAAACAATTATACATTACCCAAGTTCACGTACATCCAAGTTCGAATCATACAGCAAGCTTTTTAATGTTTTATTTATTTGTTTTTGAAATTAACAATATATTTCAGAATTTATAATTAATGCGTTGTGTCCATTTTAGTAAATCCACTTTGATTTTTAATTGTACAAAATTTATTATATACATACAGTATCGGTCATATCAATAGCAACCCCATTTCAAAGTGATATTATTTTCCTCTCATGTTAATTTATTTCTAAGAATTTGCAATAAAAATAAAGCTCAATTTCTAACAAACCCCATATAAACCCAATTTTAAAACTTCGTAAAAAAACTACAAAAAATACAACAAATTTTCACCCAAAATTCACACTTTTTTCTCAGAAGTGTTAGAATTTTTTTGACCACTCAGTTTTATAGGTCCTTCAATTTTAGTCTTATTATATGCAAGTTTGAAGTGGCTAAAAATTACCGTTGATTTTTTAGAATCGATATAAAAACAAATCGTGTTTAATCGTCTTCCATATACCGAAAAATGCGACTATATATCGATGGCTGAGTGGAATATCGACCTATCTCGGCAGCCAGGTCGAAAACACTCGATATCAGAAAACTTTACAACGCCCTATTTTAGAATTTGATTGAAAAATGCCCTATCTCAGAACTCGGTTCAAAAACACCCTATCTCAGCTGGCGATCCAAAGACGCCCTACTCAGCACATTTTCAAAGTATTTCCATTTGAGATAGGACTTTTTCGACCCGAATAATAATAATAACATACTATATACATATCTAGTTTCAACATAAAAAAAATGATGTACACATCATTAATTGTCTATACATATCTAAGTCAATATATGTGATATATATGTACATACATCTACATATCGTCGTTTAAAGTACAAAACCGTGTATCAAGATAATGCAAACCCACGTATGCGAGGTTGCATAAATTATTTTCTAGAGAGTAAAAACACTCATATTTCAAAATGGTTATCTTTTTTTAAAAAGCAATCGCATTTTTGGCTAGTATATTTCAGGAAGAATGGATAAGGATTGAGCCCAGAACTTGTGTGAGCAAATCCAATTTTTAGCAGCAAATGTCAGTTACGCGGTTTCGTACTTTAAACGACGATGTGTATATTAACAGGAAAGCAGCAATCTAATACACGGGTGAAACAGGAACGCAGCACAGCAGAAGCATACAAACAATCTGCAAATAAATGGCTTTTTAGGTTTTTAACACACAAAAACCTGGTTTCAACTTACTTCAACGTGTCTAAAGCACAACGCACACACTAATTCAAAGGCGCAACAGCGACACGGGCGGAGCAATACACAGGCGGAGCAGGAACGCAGCACAGCAGAAACGTCCACAAAATCTGCGAATAAATGGTTCATTAGGTTTTGAAATAACTAAGAGCTGGTTCCAACTTACTTCAAAATATCTGCAGGGTGATGCACACAATCAAATTCGGCCGCAGCTGCAGTTCACCAGAGAATGCTGCAAATGGAATGGTTCATCAATGAAGTCAAAATAATATGTTGCAACTTACGTGTATTAGCTCCTAATTACAATACCAGCACAGGTCGGCCAGGAAAACACTAAGGAAATGACCTAATAAATGAAAAATTATAATTTATTTGTAAAATAATTCGGTTTTATTACAATACTTACCAAATTTCACGCAATTGGAAAACAAATGTCAGCGAATAAGAACAAAACGAACAACGAAAATTGAATCAATGTAGCTTGTTTAGAATTTTTTCTAATATTTTGGGAAATGTTCAGTGAAATTAGCAAAGAAACAACACAGTTTCTCCTAAGGTAGTTCAAGATGGCGGATTAGAGCGAGAAGTTGCCAACGTATAACACCTTTCATTATTGCATCATGGAAATTGTACAGATTTTTCTTTACTAGTTCTTGTCAACCGCCTCATATGTTTTTCTTTACAGATTTCTAAAAGAATCGTAACAAATTTCCGACACTCTTAAAGATTTCGGGATCATTTGTTTGCAGGGTATATATATACGCATGATTCAATAATACAAGGTTAGATAATTATTGACAGCTGCGGTTTGACACTCCCTTACAAAAGGTTGCATTTACCAAGGACAGAGAAAGGGCAAGAATGCAATCCCTTGTTGCGAAAATGGTAGTAGAAAAGTACGCAAAGTAGGCAATTAGTAGTGAAATTCCTTTTGTAAATTCTAATGTATTTGCAGGAAATCTGGCATTTTAAACGAAATTTTGGATGTAATATTGATTTATCTACGTGAATTACGTAATTTTTTTATGCTATTTAGCTGTATAAAAACTGCAAAATGACTCAAAATTAAAATAAGACTACTATGAGATTGATGTAAATATCCAATGCTTATCTTTTTATCAGTTAAATATGCTTCATATGCATATACAAATAAACATATTGCACAAAATCGTATACTTTTATTTCACACCAAAGCTACACTGTTTCCATGTAAATTTG
>NW_023475217.1:0-3281 GCF_013731165.1 Rhagoletis pomonella
AGGAGGTGTTATGCATTAGGGTATGATGTTTACAATGCGATTGAAACTGCCGAGTTCATATCGATTGTAAACGACTGGTTCGACCTTTTCAATACCAAGTTCATGAGCTTCCAATCGATACCAACAAAAAAAGCCATGGGAAAACCTCATTGCTACCATTTCAAAAAGGTGTGATAATAAGCAACAACTCGCTCAGGGGTCTGTTTCGATACCCCAGACCAGTATGACATGGAGTACTTCCTGACATACCGCCTGAATCAGGACATCATCGAGCACTTTTTTGGGGCAATGCGCGCAAAAGGCGGACTTTTTTGATAATCCGAGCCCGATGCAATTCAAATATAGGTTGAGAAAGTACTTGCTAGGTAATATTTCTTTAAAAATACAGACATCAGTTATCAACAAGACTACATTAATAAATACATATATAACTAATCATAGCCCGAAATACCACAAGTTTTGCTGCTGGTGGTAATGTGGAAGCCGATGAAACAGAGTGGCTTCGGCCCACTGATACATCAATTCAAAATTTAAAAAGCTTTCTTACTGACGAAGAGGTGCTTTCAGAGGAGTTCGCGTTATGTGACGAGCTAGCGTTTCCCAACGAGCTACAACAACAAGAGGAGTTTGATATTCTCCACGAAGACGCGCTCGAATATATCGCGGGATTTATTGTTAGAAAGCTGGGGTTGACAGAACACGTTTCCAATGAGCCTAACTTCACGTGGGTAGATGAAGTGTCCAGAGGAGGCCTAACGAAGCCAAGCATTAGCTTTTTGGGGACAATCAAGGGATTGGAGGTCGTTTTTAAAAACTTCAACGGCCCAACTATTGGGAACTGCGACCACTGTTTGGAACGGCTTTTTACGTGTTCAGAGCACGTACGTGCCGGCGACGACGTCAAGAAGCTGTTTTTTAAAACAAGAATATTCCAGCTAATTAAAAATCTAAACAGATCGATTAGAAACAAAAAGCGGTAAGAAGTACTTATAACAAAAGCCCTTAAAATATAGCAATACATTTAAAAAGATACAGGTAGTTTGTTGTTGTTGTTGTTGTAGCGGCTACAACAACCCCGCCCAGATCAGTTGATATCTCAGTCGTTGTCGTCGAGTTCCACTAACGGCAGCCCTAAGAAGCGTGCAGCCTCGACGGGGTCGGCCCACAGGGACAACGCCGTTAGGGTTGTGGGGTTTTCCGGGCATGCGAAGAGATTTTTCGAGTCGTGAGGGGTCTCTCCGCATGCCGGGCATTCATTCGGCACATCCGCATTTAGCCGACTCAGGTAGGAGTTTAGCCTGCTGCAGTAGCCAGAGCGAAGTTGGGCTATTGTTGTTCTTGTCTCCCGAGGCAGATGGAGCTCTGTCGCGTCAATGTTCGGTGTTTCTGTGCCTAGAACGGCATTCACAGGTCTGGAGTCTACATAACTCGAGACTGAGTCCCTGTGAATGCCGTTCAGGGCCTGTCGGTATGCTGACGGGTCCAGAGGCTGCTTAATGAACCTCTGGACCTCGTTCGTCAGTTCATATAGATGCCTCCTGACGTGCCTAGGCGAGGGCTCCTCTGCAAGCAGCTGTCTGTTTGGGTGGCCGCATCTGTGGCTCCCAACCAGAAACTGTTTGCAGAGCATTATGTTATGCTCCCTAATGGGTAGCATTTTCGCCTCGCCTTGGAGGTGGTGTTCAGGTGACATCAAGAGGCATCCGGTCGCTGTCCTGAGTGCGGTGTTCTGTGCTGTCTGTAGCTTCATCCACTACGTCCTACTAGTCCCCGCAACCACACTGGTGCTGCGTAGTTTCAAGCCAGCCGGCCTATTGCCTTGTATGTTGCCAGCAACGTTTCTTTGTCTTTGCTCCAAGTACTGCCGGCTAGCGATTTGAGGACCTTGTTGTGGCTTTGTACTTTGTTGACAATTGCGCTTGTATACGCCGAGAAGAAGAGCAGGCTGCCGAATGTTCCTCCGACTATTTTGGGGTTATTCACCGTCGGAATTGGTGTATCATCGACGTGAATTCCCAGCGGGTGCCTGACCTCCTTCGTCCAGGTGGTGAACAAGGAGTGGAGAAGCGAGAAAGATCGGAGAGGTACCCGTTTACTTTCGAACACAGGTCATCAATTCCATTCCCAGTCGCCATGATCGAGCAATCGTCGGCGTAAGAGACAATCGAGACTCCCTCTGGTGGTTGAGGGAGCTTTGAAATGTAAAAGTTAAACAGTAGCGGGGAAAGGACACCACCCTGTGGAACCCCCTGTTTTATTTTTTCTGAGTTTACTCGAATTGTCTCTACACATTACCGACGAGTATCGACCACTCAGATAATTTGCCGACCACCGTTTGAGCCTCTGTGGGAGAGAGGAAGCCTCTATATCTTCTAGTAGCGTGGAATGGTAGACGGTGTCAAACGCCTTTGACAGGTCCAACGCTACTAGAATCGTTCTCTCACAGGGACGGTTACGGTTAAGGCCACGAGTTATCTGAGTGTTTATGGCGTTAAGTGGTGTTGTTGTACTGTGCACTTTACGGAAACCATGCTGATGCTTCGCTGGGGTCAGGTGGTTCGTGAAATACGGGAGCAGCAGGGCCTCAAGTGTCTTCGCTACCGGGGAAAGGAGTGTTATCGGTCGATACGAATCTCCTTTGTTGGCAGGTTTCCCCGGGTTGAGCAGAGGGACCACTCTCCCCACCTTCCAGATGTCTGGCATGATGAGAGTGGCCATAGACAAATTGAGGACCTCCGTTAGGTACGCTACTCCCGCAGGACCCAAATTTGTCAGCATCAGCATGCATATTCCGTCGGGACCCATGGCTTTGGAGGCTTTCGCCTACCCGATGGGGGGGGGGCACAATTTGTTGGCAGTTTGGCACACACAAATGTGTGAACCTAATTGTATTGAAGTGAAGTGAAGACGTGTTTTATAAGTGCCCCCCATAAAAAGTGATCAAAAGCTTGGAAAACAGACCACTGCAGTGTTAAAAAAAAAGGGCAGGTGCGTCTCCAAGCGGTTCGGCAAAAATTTGCGATCGCTATTGACAGCCAACTTACACCTGAGCAACTAAAAGGTAAATTTATAAAATTCATAGCTAAAGCTTCTACCTCTGAAAAAACCCGCGAAGAAAAGGAAACGCGAGAAAAACGAGAGAAGTATAGGCAAGCGGCGCGAAGGGGTGCTGAAAGTGAGAGCAGCACGTCAGCTCAGCCATCAGCAGACTACACAAGCAAGCGTGAAGAACGGAGAGAAGGAAAAGGCGAACAAACGCAACGAAGCAACGGAGCAAGTGC
>NW_023475218.1:0-3281 GCF_013731165.1 Rhagoletis pomonella
GACAAAGACAAGAAAGGACAAATACACGGACACAGACATAGACACTGACAAGGAAATGTACACGGACATGGTCATGGTTATGGGCACACATACAGAAAAAGACAAGACAAACACACAGATAAAGACACAGACACAGACCTGGGCATGGACATAGACATGGGGACGGATATTGACATAGACTTTGGCATTGACGTAGACAAAGACAAAGTCAAGACAAAAGAAATACACATACACGGACATGACAGAGACACAGACACAAAAACAAACAAATACAAGACAAAAAACGCAGACCAAGCCAAAGACACAGATGCTGACATAAGCATGGACATGGATATGGACACGGACACACACGCGGACAAGGACAAGGACTAGACAAGGACAAGACAAGATTCAAAGACATACACAGACATAGACGTAGATACAGACACAGTCATGGACAAAGACCCAGACACAGATGTGGGCATGGACGTGGACTTGGAAGTGGACGTGGACGTGGATATAGATATCGACATGCATCTAGACAATGACATTGATTTAGGCATAGAAGTATAAACAGAAAAAGACAAAAACGCAGAGAATGACTAGGACGAAGTATAGGTTACACAAAAAGAGATAACACTGACCAACCGGACTGGGCTTAGACAAATAAATAATCCGAAAATCAAACTAAGTTAAAGTAATATTGGCGTCGGTCGAAAAAATGTAAAAAAAAATAACAATTGTGACAATAACTTAAAAAAAAAACAAATCTTGTTTTGGGATGCACCCGAGGTGGGGTCCAACCGAAGAGTTGTGAACCCGCACGCACTACCTCCTGAGATATCAGGGGTAACTTTAACCCGCCAAAATGGCTGGGCTCAGAATGGGGGACGCTAAATAGGAAGGGATAGGATGAACACGACAGAATGCAACCTACCGGCACGAAAAAAGTCCCGATTTGGACAGCCAAACCAACAGCAGAAATTCTTAAACCTGTGGTCAGTGGGCTTTTCCATTACGGGACCCCGTTGGTTGCAATGAGGCCAAATCATAAAATCAAAAGCAAAGAGAGAGGGAGAAGAACAAATACAAGGGTAAACAAAAATAACAGTAAATGACACAGCCTAAGAAAAAGATACTAATCAAAATGGATGCAAGGCACAGATAAAAAAATAAATAAAAAACCAAAAAACGCACACAAAGAAAAAGACAAGAGAAAGAGACAAAAGAGACTAAATACATTGACCACAAAATAAAAACACAGACTAGGACAAAAAATAAAAAAGACAAAGACGAAGACAAAGACAAAGACAACGACAAAGGCAAAGACAACGACAAAGGCAAAGACTAAAACAAAGGCAAACACAAACACAAAATAAAAGACGGATAAACACAAATACATAGGCACAGATATAGGCATAGACATAGATTTAGACATAGCGATAGACACCGACATAGACATAGACACCGACACAGACACAGACATAGACATAAACATAGATACAGTGACAGAAAAAGCTAAATACAAAAAACGCATAAAGACGCGAACACAAACACAAGTACGTAGAAAATATAGATACAGACAAAAGGAGGGCATAATAACAGACATAATCAAAATCGAAGACGGAGACAAATGCAAATAAAAGGAAACAGACAGCGTCACTGAAAAAGACATATACGCAGACAAACACAAAGCCACGAACAAGCCCAGCGAAAAATCGGTAATCGCTTTTAGTGGTAACGTTTTCTAGAAGTCATATCGTTATAATGCATTGCCGGTAATGCAAAGTAGAATGTCCTACAATATTTTATTTATTTCGGTTCTTTGTTTCATTTCGGGGAATGCAAAGTAGAATGTCCTATAATATTTCTTTCTTAATTCGCTTCTTTGTTTCATTTCGGGGAATGCAAAGTAGAGTGTCCTATAATATTTCTTTCTTAATTCGCTTCTTTGCTTCATTTCGGGGAATGCAAAGGAGAATGCTGCATCGTAGTCAGCGCAAAATTAGAATGAATATCCAAAAATTCTTTTTCTACCATTACTTTCTGTGGAAATTTGTCTCGCATAAAAATCATGTTTTGCTTTGTTCAATTTGCAGCAAAGCTAAAGTCAGTCAATGAAGTGAATTACAAGAGTGAGGAAGTACAATTTTAAGACATGTATGATATGTATGTATAAAAACTGATTTATAAAAATTTTAATAAATTTTAATCTTTTAAGACATTTTCTGATTTAAATTTAATATAAATAAGTAGACATTCTACATTAGTTTCTCTGTAAGGCATTCTTTGTTCGCTTCTCTGGATTCTGTTTATCCATCCTTCATTTGAAGATAATGCTGCGGGTAAGGGCTTACCGTCAATGACATGCCCATGTTAAGATAATGCCTTCTTTAATCGAAAGGGTAAGCGATTCCCATCGCCTAGCTCGTTTCCGATTTCGTTTCTATGGTAATCGTGTTTTTTGCTGGGAGGTTAAGACAAAGCAAAAAAAGATAGATAAAAAAAAAACTCTACTCACAAGAACGAACACACAGACAAAGAGCAGAACAAAATATAATTAAAGACCTAAACAGAACAAAACAAGAAAAACGGACTAGGACTAAAAATAAAAAATAAAACAGACAAACAGGAAGACACATACACAAACAAAGGAGCAGACGCAGACAAAGACAAAAACAAATCCATAGAAAAACAACAAGAAAAGAAACAGACGCGGGCAAAGATAAACTAAATACAGACAGAAGCATAAGCAACGAGAAAGGCTAATATAAAGTCTAGATAAATACATATGAAGATAGATACGTATACACACAGACAAACAGGAATACACAGACAAGGACAAAGACACAGAAACAGATACAGACGCCAGCACAGAACTACATGAAGATAGGTGACACAGACAAAGACACCGACAAATAAAAAAAAAGGCAACGACAAAGACAAGAACAAAAATACAAAAAGAAAGATACAGACAAATGCAAAGGCTAAGACACTGATAGGGACAAGAACATCCACCTTAAAACAGGTACAGATAAAAAACTAAGAAAAATCATAAACAGAGGGTAGGAAAGAGACAAAAAAAAAACACACACAAAAAACAAAATGAGAAAACGCAGTCAAAGCCAGGAACTGAAACACATATACAGGAGCAGACAAAAACAAAGGCACAAATACAAACAAAGACAACAAATAAAAACAATGTCACGAAAAAAACATAAACAAACAAAGCTAGGACCAGGACAAAGACAAAGGCACAAACACAGATTAAGATAAATCCACAGACAAAAACACTCAGAAAC
>NW_023475219.1:0-3280 GCF_013731165.1 Rhagoletis pomonella
CCAGTGAATGTGCGCTCAATTCGACCTAGAGTCCATTTTAAGGGGGGGTAAGTTGTCGTCTTTCAGAAGCACCATAGCACCTTGCTGTACATTTGGGGTAGATGTACGCCACTTAGACCTCTCTTGTAGCAATGATAAATACGAAGTGCTCCACTTTTGCCAGAAGATTTGCTGCATTTGACAAATTCGCTGCCATCGGCTAAGGCGGTTCATGTTTAAATGTGTTACGTTTGGTTCGGTGATAGCTACGAGTGGTCCACCTATGAGGAAATGCGCTGGTGTAAGCACGTCAAGATCATGTGGGTTTTCTGTAATTGGACAGAGGGGGGCGTGAGTTTAAAATAGCAGAAATTTCACAGACCAAAGTGCGAAGCTCATCAAAAGTTAAAATGGAAATGCCAACGGTCCGATAAAAATGAAGTTTTGCGGATTTGACCGCAGCCTCCCATAAACCACCAAAGTGCGGCGACCGAGGTGGAATGAATTTCCAGTCTATATGATTTTCAATGCAAGCTTCTGCTATTGCGTTGTTGTGATTTTGATTAAAAAATAATTTTCGCAGCTTCTCCAGCTCATTTTTCGCTCCTACGAAATTTGTTGCGTTATCAGACCAGATTGTGCTCGGTTTGCCTCTAATGCTGATAAAACGCTTAAGTGCTGCGATGAATGATTGAGTCGATAAATCTTGAACAAGCTCAAGATGAGTCGCTTTCGTCGCAAAGCAAACAAAAATGCATACATAGCATTTGACAGGCGGTCGGTTGCGCACAGTGTGTTTGTAATGAAATGGTCCACAGTAATCAATCCCGGTGGTGTGGAATGTTCTGGATGGCCGCACGCGATCTTTTGGCAGAAACGACATAATTTGCTGTAATACCCGAGGCTTCAGGCGATAGCAATTTATGCATTTATTGACAGTTTTAGCGACTGTTTTGCGCCCACCAATAGGCCAGTACTGCTGTCGGATCGATGCTAGCAAACTCTGTGGTCCTGCATGCAGGAGTTTTCGATGATAAAATTCAATGAGCGCGTTGGTGACTGGATGCTGCTTTGGTAGCAAAAGCGGATGCTTTGCCTCGAAGTCCAAATTTGAATAATGAAGTCGTCCTCCAACGCGAAGTGCACCAAAATCGTCGACAAATGGATTGAGAGACAGCAGGTTGCTAGACGAAGGTAACTGTTTATTTTCCTTTAGTAGTTTGTATTCTGTTGCGAAGTATACTTGCTGTATATGCCTGATTAATAATAATGTACCACATTTTACGTCATCGACAGTAAGCGATCCAGTTGATGGTACAGAGCGTTTTGCGTTTAACTGACAAAATTTGTAAACGTATGCGAATACGCGTTGTAGCTTGCCAAATGAATTTTGAAATTTGCAATCAAAAGTTGCATCAATTCGAGGACTTGTAACCAGAACACGGCGTCGCCTTTCTGGAAGATCAGTCAAGAAATCCATGTTTCCTGGCCAGTGCGATGAATCTGTACGGAGAAATGCAGGACCATTTGCCCAAAGAAAGTTATTTAGAAGCTCCTTTGGAGCACAACCACGTGAAAGAATATCCGCAAGATTTAGATCAGTAGGAACATGATGCCTTGTCATGCCCGATGTGAGGGATTGAATCTGGGCTACGCGATTGGAAACAAATATGTTAAAATTTCCAGGAAAAGACCGCAGCCATGACAAAACAATCATTGAGTCCGACCAGCAATGACATTCGTACGATAGCTGACTATTTTCCAAAATGTTTGAGACCAATTCTGCCAGCAGCAATGCGGCTGACAATTCGAGTTTCGGAACGGTGAGTGATTTCAATGGTGTCACTCTCGACTTGGAACACAGGAGATGTGTTTTTATGACACCTTGATCTTCAATACGGGTGTAAAGGCAAGCACCGTAAGCAGATAAACTGGCATCACAAAATGCGTGGAGCTGTACACGTACCTGCATAGCGAGTACGAAGCGTGGGAAGCGAAGGCTGCTAACGATGGATAGTTGACTGCACAAATCCAACCATGTACAATGCAAGGACTGCGGCAAACTTTCGTCCCAATCCAACTTTTCTTTCCATAAGGCTTGCATAAATACCTTCAAACTTGTAATTACAGGCGAAATTAACCCAAGTGGATCATAGAACCGCGCTATTACCGAGAGAATCGAACGTTTTGTGATTTTTCCCGAATTTGAAATTGGCGTGAAGCTAAACAGAAATTGGTCTGATATGGGGTCCCACACAAGGCCGAGCGCCTTTGTAACATCGGTACCATCATGAAACTTCAAGAATTGTTCGCAGTCTTGCTCATCTTCATCTTTAAGAACGACAGCTTCATTCGAACACCATTTCCGAATAGGAAAATCTCCTCGTCGAAGTAGCTGCTTCACCTGCTGCTTCATTTGCATGACTTCTTCAATCGTATCACCACCAGAAATTAAGTCGTCTACGTAAAAGTCGCTTCGAATGATTTTTGCCCCGATGGGGAATGCTTCTTCTTCGTCAAACGTAAGTTGGTGCATAGCCCGAATGGCTAAAAACGCAGCTGGCCTTGTACCATATGTCACAGTGTCGAGCTTATAGATTCTTATTTCCTCTGATGGATCATCACGCCAAAGTATGCATTGCAACTGGTTATCAGGGTTAGCCATTTTAACACAGCGATACGTTTTGCATATATCACCACAAAGCGCAACCTTGAAAAATCTGAAACGAAGTAATGTGCTAAAAAGTTTCGGTTGTATAGTTGGTCCTGACAGCAACAAATCGTTTAAAGAGTGCCCAGAAGTGGTTTTAGCAGATCCGTCGAATACTACACGCAATTTTGTAGTAGTACTATCTTCTTTTCGAACACAATAGTGGGGTAGGTAGTAAACCGGAGCGCCTGCTAGTAATGATGCCATTGACATGTGACCAAGATCCATGTATTCCTGCATGAAGTCTGAGTATAAACGCTTTGTGGGTTGATCTCTTTGAAGCTTTCTTTCTAGAGCCTTGAATCTCCGTAAAGCAAGGTCGTACGAGTCACCGAGAATATCGAAATTAGATTTAGGAGGTAGCCTTACTGAATACGCTCCTGATGGCAGACGAACGTGATTTTGTACGAAATGCTTCTCGCAGAAAACATCTTCATCTGACAAGGTTGGGTTAGGGGTTGCGGCGAATCTATTGTCGACCTCCCAAAAGCGCGTGACAATGCTTGCCAGTATGTCATTACTATCTCCTAGTGGCTTTGGATTTCTGAAGGACGAAAGAGCTGTGGAGCGACTATTGAAGTGCGATACCCC
>NW_023475220.1:0-3280 GCF_013731165.1 Rhagoletis pomonella
TCGAATTGACCTGCGTTTAGCGGCATGATACGGTGTGGAGATCTTCTTTATTGTAGATGCTGCGCCGTTGGCATAGATTGGCAAGGCGTAGTCAATCTTGGATAAGATCAGCGCTTTGGTCACGTTTAACAGGGTGGATGGATGCATCAGGCTTTTTTTTTTTTGATGACAGATATTTGATGATGATGATGATGTTTAAACTACTAGTCAAACTATCTCTTAAGTGAAGGTAGTGCGACTTGAAGCTATACTTGGAGTCGATGATCAGGCCCAGAACTTTCGAGTTCTTGCACAAAGTTAATGTTGTTGCTGTAAACAGTAGGTATGGGAGCACAGAAGTGTTTACTACAAATATGTAGGAATTTTGTTTTTGGATGGGATATTGTTGTACCAGAGGAAAGGGACCAAGTGGTTAGTTTTGATAATATGTCTTCGAAAAGTAATTTTACGTCATTTGAGTTAGCAGTCTTTGTAAAAAAATAACGTCGTCAGCGTAGAGTTGGCATTCTATTCTACCCGGATTATTTCAGTGTGACGATTTCATCGAAAGCTGTTATAAATAGAAAAGGAGTAGGCTGATCCCTGTGGGGTTCCGTTGTTTAGAGAGACTGTTGAGGAGAGGTGTCCATTGACTTTGACTCTGCATTTTCCGTTTAAGAGAAAATCTTTAGTGACTTTTAATTTTAGGGCCTATTTTCCATTTGTCTAATTGCCTTAGGATAACATGGATACCTGTGGTCAAAAGCTTTTTGAAAATCAACCGCTAGTATGGACACGTGGTTTTTAGCTGAGAGCGCATTCGAAATGTAATAGTCAAGATGAAGCAGAGCGTCGATAGTACCATGTCCTTTTTTGTATGCTACCTGGTTTGGGCTTATGAGTTTGTGGTTTTTCGCGTACCACATCAGGCAGTTAACAATGATTTTTTCGAAAAGTTTTCCTAAGCATGGAAGAAGAGAGATGGACCTATAACTATTTGGATCATCATATGGCTTATTCGGCTTGAGGATCGGGATGATACACGAAGTTTTCCTTTGCTGAGGGAGGGACCCGGTTTCTAGCATTAGATTGTACAAATCGAGTAATCTTTGTTTCAGTCGCGTAGGTAGCTTTTTTATGATTGGGTACGTGATCTTATCGAGCCCGGGAGTTGTGCCTTTTAGATTAGAAAGTGCATATTCTAACTCGATGAGGCAGATTTTGGAATCGACTTGCGTGGCATCGTGGGATAGCGGAAGGGTAATTGCAGGTTCGTTTTGAAGTCGATTGGCTTTGCTCTCTAGGCAAATTCGTATCAGAGGAAGTAGCTGAAAGGAAAGCAGCGAAATGGTTTGCGATGTCTTTGGGCATTGTTAACGGGCCGTTCTGCGTATCAATGTAGGGGATGTGGGACTGTTTCGGGGCACCGGTTAGCAACTTTATGTCATTCCATATTTTGCTAGTGCCTGTAATAGGGTTTATGTTTACGGTAAATTCCTCAAACTTGCTCTTCTTAGCTAATTTTGCAGTTCTTTTGAATAAAGCGTTGGCTTGTTTGTAGGCGAGTAGGTTTGGCATTGATCGGCAGCGTTTGAAATTGTGCCACGCATTTTGTTTTTTTTTTCGCGAAGAGTAGATAAATCGGCGTTCCACCAGGGGACTGTCTTTTTTTGGTAATGCGGCTTAGTCTGGGGGATAGCAAAGTGTGCTGCGAATAATTGTGGCTAGTTTTAATGGTTCTTGATGTACATTATTTGAGGGAGCGGAGTTTAGTGTAAGTTGGTTGCAATAAGTGATGAACTTCGACAAGTCAGCTTGGTCCGTTTTGAATTTACTGCTAGCAAACTTAGCTGGGGTTGTGCATTTACTGAATTAAGTTGCGTAGGGATCGGGTAATGATCGCTACCATATAAAAAATCAAGTGTACGCCAGGTGCACTGCGGAGAAAGAGTCGCAGAGCAGAGAGTGAGGTCAATGCTGGTGAAAGTGGAGAACGTTGAAAAGTGCGTAGGAGTGCCGTCGTTTAGGCAAACCAGATTGGAAGACATTAGCATGTCTTCAACAGTTCGGCCCCTTGAATTGGTGTGATTGGAACCCCAAATAGTGCTCCATGCATTTAAGTCGCCTCCTATTATGCACTTGCTGCTACCCTGTGTAATTAGTCGGTTTCGGTCTAGTACTGAGAAGTCTTGCGTTGGGGGAATGTAGATTGACATTACCACTAGTTTTTCTGGGGACGCTATTTCAATTGCGACAGAGGAAATGCACGATTGTGTAATTATATGCTTGTGAATTATCGTTCTTTTTACTAGAACGGCGGTTCCCTGTTTCTTTGTAGTGATGTGGGGTAAGTTGTGGAAGTATCCGATGTAATTTTTGGGAGTAAATGTAGCATAATTGTGTGGAATATGGGTTTCATTTAGTAGGAGGATAGAGGGAGAAAATTCTTTAAGTATAAGTTCGAGTTGGTGGTAGTTGTTTGTATATCCGTTTATGTTCCACTGTATAATGGAAATCATTGTGTTAGTTTTGTTAGTATTTTTTGGGTGTTTTAAATATTATCTTTAGGATTGTTGGGTAGTATGGATTTGAACGCTTCAGGAGTGATGAGAACTTTTAAATCAGGAAAACTCGTGTATAATTGGCTGCAAGGTGTCATTTCGATGTCGCTGAGTGTAGGGGATGCACTTGGTGGTGTTCGGAGCGTGGGAGATGCTGGTGCAATGTGACTGATATGATTCAGTGATTTTGACTTCTGTGCTGCTTCTGTTGAATTTGTTGCTGAGTTATTACCGTTTTTGGGTAATGTTGTTTGACTGTTTTTTGCTGATTCTTTTCGGTTTGGGGAGTTTAGTTTTTGTATGTGTGTATTTGTACTAATATTTGCGTTTAGTTGTTGTGGTTTTTTTGCTTGAGTCGGATGATTTGTTGTTTTGGTTTGTTGTTTGTTGTGTCAATACAGTGCCTTTGCTTTGAATGCCGTTAGGTATTGGTTTGGCTGTAGTAGAGCCGGCTACGATTTTTGCTATCGTTAGAGATGGTTGTCTTCGGCATGGTTGAATGTTGTATGCAGTGGGGTTGCTATTATAAATGGCCCACGCTTGTCGAGCGGTGCATCGTCGATCGATTTTTAGCTTATTAACTGACTTATGTTTGAGGAATGTAGGGCATGTCGAGTCAAATGATGTGTGTGTATCGTTGTCACAGTGAACACAATAGGTTCTTACGCAAGTTTCATGACGAGGAATCAGTGCGCACGTTCTACACAACTCTACGTTTCTACACCACTTCTTCGTATGGC
>NW_023475221.1:0-3280 GCF_013731165.1 Rhagoletis pomonella
TCTCAACGAAATTTGGTATGCAGGTTTCCCTTTATCTAAGGTAGGTTGGTAATGAAAATGGGCGAAATCGGACTGTAACCACGCCCACTTCCCATATAGCGGTAGTTTTCAGAAATACGAAAACTGCGATATTTTAGTAACTACTTAAGATTATTCACTCAAAATTGGTACTTACAATAAATTTTAGACGAAAAAAAAGAATATTATAAATTTTTGGAAAATGGGCGTAGCCACAACCACTTATGGTTACAAGTCTTGGTAACCGCTACACCAATTTCTTCCTAACTTCTTCTTCTTCTTAAAATCGGACAATAACCACGCCCACATCCCATATAACGGTAATTTAGGTAAATACAAAATCTTCGATAAATCAGTAAATATTAAAGCTAATTTATTCAAAATTTATGCTTGCAACAATTCTTTACCAAGAAATACGTTTATGATAAAATTATTGAAATCGGACTAAAATTACGGCCTCTTTTCATATAACGTTAAATTTCAGAAATGCTTGAAACTTCAATATTTCGAAATTTAAGGATGCCAATTTACTCAAGATTGATACACCTCGGCTTACCATGTAGCGGTAGCTTTCGGAAAGGTGAAAAAAATATATTTAATACTTGCGTCGGGTATTTAATGTTCGGCTCCGCCCGAACTTAGACTTTCTTAATTGTTTTTACTTCTGTTGCTCGCAATATTTTTATTAAAAACTAGCGGTATCCCGGTGTGCTTCTCTACACCAAATATTGAAAAATTTATGAAAAATCGTGGAATTTTTTCTATATGAAGATTTATCATTTGTTTTATTTCAAAATGTTTGATTCTTTATTTTTAATCTTAATCCAACACATTTGGATATACAACATTTTTTGTTTTTCCATCTTGGGTATGAATAAATAAACAATTTGGAATGCCAACTCTTGAACAAGCCACGTATAGCTACGAAAGCTACGTGCGAAAAGCACGGCTCCTCCAAATTCAATCTGCATACTTGAAGAGTTTGTCCTGGCGCCTTGTTGACGGACATGGCAAATGCTAGACGCACTGGGAATTGCAAACGCTGGAATTCAAACGGCATGTCTGTTTTTATCAGTGGAATACGTGGTATGAGCACAATTTCACCTTTCGCTTTCCCAGTCAGTACTGTTGCTTCAACTAAATTCGCCATCAATTTTTTTACTGCCAGTCTTGTGCCATTACACAGAGCATTTAAATTCCGTAGTAAAATAATTGATGAGCCGACCTTTAAATTCAAACAATGTGGTGGCATACCAGGCGGTTCCATTGAATTCAAAAAATTCAACTGGATAATTCACTGCGTCATCTTGATTCATTGCGCTGTCAACAGATTTATATGTTGTCACTTCATATGGCAATTTTTCTAGAATTTGATAATTGATTGAATTGATATGCAGATTTTTGGTGCCAGTATTGCGCGTTCTCTCAACCAATCGTGATACAGGTAATTTT
This sequence comes from Rhagoletis pomonella, assembly GCF_013731165.1. NCBI lineage: Eukaryota > Metazoa > Arthropoda > Insecta > Diptera > Tephritidae > Rhagoletis > Rhagoletis pomonella. The sequence continues at coordinate 1,471 of NW_023475221.1, forward strand.
GAGCAATATTTGGAAACACGCGTTCAATCAATTTTTCTTTTAATTGGAGAATTATACAAAAATTCTTCGGCAATGTGATCAAGCCATTTGTATTATCGATTCGAACTTTGCCATTTCCGATCTCTAACAATTGCTTGTGCAACTGAACACGCATGTTTATGTGTAATGTCAATATTTGCACATATCGCCACAGTGGGGAAGACTTCAAGCATGCATTGATCTCATCTGCCGGTGTTGATCGTGGAGTCCAAAATAGAAAGACCGAATATCAATGTACACCACCTATTCGATAATACGATGAAATGACAGATATGTTGTGTTGTGGTGACTTTCATTCCATTGGTTCTACAAAATCCCTATTGAAAAACTTGCAGCCTTGTTTATACTTGACAAAATTTATCCAAAGAAAAAATAAAAACAGCACATTATAGCAACAATTTTCCACTACGTTTTGAAACTTTTCGTACGAAATGATGCAACAAATTTGTGCAAAATTATTGAAATAAATTCAATTGATTATTATATTGATTTTTTTTGAGCTCAAGGCCGGGTTGAAATAAAACAATCTGTTTTTGTTGTTCTTAAATCGTATATGTTTAAAAAAAAAATCATGTACTAATTGAGAACTATATTGCAGCCATGTTTGTACTTGACTTAATTTATCCGAAGAAAAAATAAACAGAGCACATCATAAATAGCAAGAATTTTTCACTATGTTTTCGATTTTTCATGTATCTGCTGTTGTACCATATACGTGGTTCACGTGACAGCCATAAACTGTCATTTATCATGAACCGATGGACCGAATTCGGGCACACTTCACATAACCCATCTGCATGATAGTCCGAATAAACCGTTTAAATTTGGTAGAATTCGTGCACTTATTTTTTTATTTAAGATGGGGAGTATGGAATTATTTCATATGTCTCTATACCAATTCCAGTAATCTACCACAAATATTTCAAGAGATATACCAGATGAAAATTTTTGTTAGTATGGGTGGTGCCATGCCCCCGTTTCCGAATTCGGGGAAACTTAACACAAACCATCTGTATAATAGCCCGACTATGCCATATAAACATGCTATAACTTCTACCGCTTAGACTTTGTTGCTTTTTCAATTTTTCCTAATAAACAATCGTGGTACAAAGCTCAATAAAAATATTAAAAAAAATAAATATGCCATATAAATTTGGTTGAAATCTTGCACCTCTTTTTTATATATAAGATGGGAGGTGCCACGCCCTCTTTTCCAATACCGCCCATTTTTCTCCATGAGTATGGAATTATTTGATATACCTCTATACCAATTTCCAATACTCTACCACAAATATTTCAAGAGATATACAACATAAAAATTTTAGTTAGCATGGGAGGTGCCACACCCCCCTTTTACGAATTCGGACAAACTTCACATAAACCATCTGGATGATAGCCTGAATATGCCGTATAAATTTGGTTGAATTCGGTGAAGCCGTTATCAAGTTATAAGCTCACACCAAAAACGTGTACTTATTTTTATACATATAATACATATGCCACGCCCCCTTTTCCAAATTTGGGCAAACTCCACGTAAAATATCTGCGTGATGGCCCAAATTAGCTTTATGAGTTTGGTTGAATTCGGTTAAGCCGTTCTCAAGTTATAAGCTAACTCACTAATTTTTATATATAAAATACAGGCGCCAAGCCCCCTTTTCCGAATTCAAGCAAACTTCACATAAACCATCTGCGTGATAGCCCGAATATGCCGCATAAATTTGGTTGAATTCGGTGAAGCCGTTCTCAAGTTATATGGTCACAACAAAAA
>NW_023475222.1:0-3280 GCF_013731165.1 Rhagoletis pomonella
CTTTGTTTTACAATTTATATTTGTTATCATTTCCTCATTTCTAAATATGGTTTAGTTTTTTCTAAATATGGTCACCCAAATTATAAAGGCGACCAAATGGGATCAGCTGTTTTCGCTACCGCTCTAATTCTGTTTAAGTAGGCGAAATAGTTGGGCGAACGGTGAACGACAGCATCGCCCAGTTCGGCGAAATTTGCCATTCGCCGGTATTGTATTTCAAGCACCACTTGTATAATCCATGATACAAAAAAGAAGGTAGTTTCAATAAACAACTTTTGACGGATAATAAAATTTTTTGAAGTTTCATAAATTGTGAGTATTTTCAACGGCCTTGCCACTTTGATAATATTAAAACAATAAATCGGAGTATTTTCTTTCCCATATTTATACCAATGTAATAACATTTCAAATCAAAAACCATTATTAGTGCTTGGTACTTTTTTTTACTTACGTAGTTTTTTTATTAAAAATATTTAAAATGTAAACTGTTAAAGGAGACTTCATTGTAACTGTTCTTTTCATTTTGTAATAAAAACCACGCGCGCATTATTCTGTTATTTTTTTGTTTTCTTATTTTGAATGCAATCTTGCGATTTAAAAGTCGAATTCTAAATAATGTTCTTCCCAAATAAAACCTTTTTATATTTTGGTTCAAATTTACTTTTACATTTCTCATCAGATTTTGCAAAAAATTAGGCTTTGTGATTAGCGCATCATCATTAAATTTCACAAATTCTTAATTTATGCAAAATACCTGAAGTCGGCTTGAAGAGATCGCCCTCCGATAAACAACTAACAGATCCTCGTTTAAAGTACAAAACCGTGTATCGACAAAATGCACAACTGTCACATACGCAGTTGCATTAATTGTTTGTAGAGAGTAAAAACACTCATATTTCAAAAGGTTCTCTTTTTTTACAAAGAAATCGCATTTCAGGACGAATGGATAAGGCTTGAGCCAAGAGCTTGTGTGAGCAAATCCCATTTTTGGCAAAAAATGTCAATTACGCGGTTTTGCAGAACGACGATACGCGGTTTTGTACTTTAAGCGACGATATGTAAGCATACACTTTCGTCATGCTTTCTGAACCTAGTCGTCAACCCCATTTTCGAAATCATGTAGCCTAGTTTATCATATTCCACATCGTTGAATGTACTGATAAAATCTTCTGGTTAAAAAAAAATATTTCTTCTAGTGATCAGGTAGCATGAATTTGATGAAATGTCATAATTTTATTAAAAGTCAAATGGTTAACAACAACAACGAATGTCATTAAATGAAATTACCCCGCAAACATATTCTGAGCGTTCAGAATATATGAGTCCGAAGGGAGTCCTAGGTAGGTAAGATATATGACTTTCAAAAACCAAAATTTTTTTACTCTTATATGAATCTTTTAGGACTCATATATGATCCAAGTTATGAGCCAGCACCTTGTGCCAATATAAAAACAATAAAGATTTGAAATTTATATCCAAACTTGTTTATACAGAAATTGAAAATAATTAGAAAACAATAAATGAACAAAATTTAGCTGTAGCTGCATGCATGTTGGAATGCGTATATGCACGTAAGTATGTATGCATGTTATTTGAAAGGAATTTTCGCTGAATGCTTTTGCAAATAAAGTGCGTTCAATAAGACTCAAAGAACAACCCAAAATAAGAGTCCGAATTTAGTAATTTATGAGGCTGATTAGAGGCTCGAAAAGAGTCTGAAATGATTCATATATGAGGCCGATAATTGTTTTAAAAGAGTCCAAAATGAGCCGTATATTAGGCCAATAAGAGTCCAATTTGACTCATATTGAGGCTCATTTGTTGTATGAATTTAAGCTCATATAAGTCGACCTTCGGAGAAAGGGAAACACCCTCATATCGGACTCTTAAATGAGCTCATTATGAGCATAATGGCTCCGAAATAGGACTCCTTAAAGACTCATTTATGACTCCAAATGTTTGCTGGGTACCTTCTTTTTTGTATCATGGTATAATCTACTTGATTGTCAACAATTCAAAGGTGATTGAAAAACGAATTGAAGGTAATTTATTAAGAAATTGTATTCCTCTTTTTAGTCTTTTCATGTTTTACTTTCTAGTTAAGATATGCATGCAGGACGATCGGGAAAATTTTCCAACACGGATCCAGGCTTTGAAAAAAAAAATATTAGGGAGTATAGAGGAGCTTTTTCAGATTCTAAATCTGAAGACCCCACCCTCCGGAGGCTTATAGTTTTAAAGTAATTCGCATTTAAAGTTGCAAAAAATACCGAATTTAACCTCACCTTTTGCTTTGTACACCAATTGAAGTGAAATGTCAGTGCTGCCATACATATGAAAAAATGCCTCAAAAACACAAAACGGAAGCATTAAAAAAATGCAGATAATGATCGCGCGATATTTAATAAAAAAATTTAATTATTTATTGGTCGATTTTTGATTAAAAAGTTGCATAATTTATCGAAGTATCGATTTTATAATAAAAAGCGATGTTTTATTAAAAATGTTCATTATTTATGGAAGTATCGATTTTTAGAATATAAAGCGCCGCAGGCGAAAATTTTTAATAAAAAATCGAGCGATTTTTAATTAAAAATTTTCATTATTTATGGAAGTATCGATTTTTAGAAAGCGCCGCAGGCGAAAATTTTTAATAAAAAATCGCGTGATTTTTTATTAAAAATTTTCGATATATATGGAACTATATTAATATATGGTTACTGGGTGTTTTATATAAAATCACGCGATTTTATATAAAAAAATTTCATATTTTATGAAAGTATATTAAAAAAAAAAAGCTTCTGCATGCGAAAAAATAAGAAGAGAATAAAAGAAATACCGTTGGAATACGGTTGCCATAAAAATATGACGATTTTACGCACAACTCCTTTTTTGTGTTGGCCGCGTTTTAATAAAATCCTTTAATAGTGGCGTATTTACTTTTAAAACGTATGGCAGCACATATTTGTTCTTACTGTCGGCCATTGTTATTTCTGTTTGTTTGTGAAAAGTGGTAAAACGTGAACACAAATTTATAAACGCGTTTTACTTAATTAATTGGTGAATTATATGTAATAAAAGCATAAAATACGCATGTGAGCATTGAAAATATAATATGTAACACAAAATATAAGTGATAAGTGGCATATTTTAAAAAAATTAGGGGGTGATAGTAGACATTAGGTTTGTTCGTCGAGCAAAAAATTTGTACGAATTTGTACGAATTATCACGATTTTTGCCCAAATCGCGTTCGTGCAGACCAAAAAATTATCCAACACT
>NW_023475223.1:0-3280 GCF_013731165.1 Rhagoletis pomonella
GTATGAAAGGAGTCATAGAAAACCAGCGTGACACTTCAACATTTCCTGTTTCCAACAACGTTGTATATTCCACATTTGAACCAACAGGTATCACCGCTCGCACAGGTGATCAACATAGGCAAGTACACAGCGATGGGGGTCAATTTGGTGATAACAGTGGTCATAGCGGCTATAATCGTTATGATAATTCATACCAGGGCGATAGATCTTGGGGGGTACCTCTGCGTGCTGAACAGATACAATCCAGACATGCCATTCCTAAGGAGCTACCAACGTTCAGTGGTAAGCCAGAGGAGTGGCCCATCTTCATTAGCAATTATGAAAGCTCAACGCGAATTTGCGGTTTTAGTAACGATGAGAATATGCTTAGGTTACAACGTGCACTAAAGGGTAAGGCTCTCGAATATGTGAGCAGTCAACTGTTGTTACCTGACCTGGTACCGGAAGTTATTGCCACGTTGCGCATGGTTTTCGGTAGACCTGAATTCATAATTAATAGCCTTTTGGAAAAAATGCGCTCATCACCATTGGTGAATGCAAATAAACTGGAGACATTGATCTCATTTTCAATGGAGGTGAGAAACTTGGTTTCAGCAATGCAAGCTGCGGGCCTAACGGCACACGTAAATAACCCAATGCTTTTACAAGAATTAATTTCTAAGCTACCGGCTAGGTATAGCTTAGATTGGGCAGTTCATTGCAGACATATCGCTGGGGCAAATTTGTCGGACTTTGGCATTTGGCTATACGATTTAGCACATGCAGCTAGTACCATCATGACAAAACCAACCATCGTGAACCAACAGCAGGAAGTACGTCGAACATATCGTGTTGGGTTCCACGAGGAAGAGGAGAGAGGACACCATACCAAGAATAGCGAAGCACGCAAATGCTCAGCATGTGGTGAAAGTCATTTCATTGCGTATTGCGAAAAATTCAAAGCAATGGAGTATGATGACAAGTGGAATATTATTCATCGCATGGAGTTGTGTCGCTCGTGCCTAAAGAAGCACAACCCCAAATTTTGCAAGGATCGTAATGAATGTGGTGTTAACAGCTGCACAGCAAAACATCACCCTAGTTTACACAAACCAGCGGTAATGAACAAAGGGTCAGAGGGCGAAGTAAATCAAATCGCGTTCGTGCAGACCAAAAAATTATCCAACACTCAAAAATTGTGAGAGCAAAGTGACAGTTCTCTTGGAGAGAAGTTGCAAATTCTTGCTGGAAAAAATTTTGCCAGCAAGAATTTGCAAACACGAAAAACATGTGGTTGTGGCGCATGGCTGCATTTTTGTCTACAATAATTTGAATAAATTAGTTCGTTAAATTTAAAAATTTATAAACACGAGCGATTGTTTTATGAAAAAAGGAAGTAAATAATTGTTGATATAATTAATTTAGTTAATTCCAATGATTTGAACTGAATTCGGCTGAAAAAAATGGTATTCGCAATCGGAATGCAATTGCAACCAGAGTCGATTTAAGAAACCCGACAGCTAGTACGATGAAGAAATTGAAATGTATGTTAAAGAAAGTCAGAACAACAAGAAATATACATGTATATCCTGTTTCTGGCCATCCGAAAGAATTTTAAAAATTCTATAAAAATTTTTTATGTTTGAAATGCAACCGTGGACGCCAGCTGGCAGCGAAACTTGCAAATTCCTGCAAATTTGCGTTCGTGCAGAAATTTGCAAGTTTCTCAACATGAGAGAGAATTTGAGAGAATTTTTTCTTACTCTCTGATATTTTGAGTGTTGGATAATTCTTGCTGGATTTTCGACGAACAAACCTAATGTCAGAGATGTCCAACAAGTATAAACATCTGAAGGGACTGCCAGTAGAGTCTTACAAAGACGTGGTGCCACAAATCATTATCGGGGTGAACAACAAGCATGTGGCCATGCCACTGAAGTTCAGAGAGGGAAAAAGTCACGAACCCGCTGCAACAAAAACTAGTCTGGGGTGGACAGTGTACGGAACCGTTACAGATCAGGACCATTATAAAAACAACGACCTGCAGTTGCATGTATGTGAATGCGACAACAACATAGCTCTCGACAAGCTCGTGAAAGAAAGCATGAAACTTGAAAACTTAGAACCACATGTAGTGGCACGTATACATGAGAAGACTAGGCAGCAAGACATACTAGAGAAGTGCGTTACGCGAACGGGCGATCACTTTACAACCCGTTTATTGTGGCGCTCTGATAATATAGTATTGCCGAACAATTTTGAATCCGCCATGCGCAGACTTGTCTGTTTCGGGAAGAAGCTAAACAAAGATGACGATTTAAAAAATCGAGTAAATTCCCTAATAAATAGTATGGAACAAAAGCAATACATCCGGAAGCTCAGCGATAACGAAATTAATCAAGATTTTAAACGTAAATGGTATTTGCCCATATTTGCGGTGAATAATCCAAACAAGCCCAATAAGACGCGAGTAGTATGGGACGCAGCAGCTGAGCACCAGGGAAGGTCTCTCAATTGCTGCCTCGAGAAGGGACCGGATCTACAGCGACCATTGATACATGTACTGTTCAACTTTCTTATAGGAAAAATTGGCATTTGTGGTGATATATCCGAGATGTTTCACAGGATTAGTGTGCATGATGAGGACCAGCATTCTCAGCGCTTTCTTTGGCGTAATTGTGATTCGAGTCGAGATCCAAACACATACGTGTTACAGGTTATGTCATTCGGTGCTACTTGTTCACCTTCAATCGCCCAGTACGTTCGTAGTAGGAATGCGAGGGAGAATGCCGACGAGTTCCCATGAGCTGCTAAATCAATAAAAGACAGGCATTACGTAGATGACATGTTGGATAGTGTTGAAACCGCTGAGGAGGCTGGCAAGCTAATCAAGGACGTGATTGAGGTGCACAAACGAGGCAACTTCCATATTAGAGGATGGCTTACTAATTCGAATCATGTAGCTGGCGCCCTGGGAAATGCTGGTTCAAGTGACGATTTTTGTACCGCTGGAAAAACGATCGACCAAGTTATAGAGCCAGAGAAGGTACTCGGGTTATGGTGGAGAACGAGTGTAGATGTGTTTACCTTCAGTACAAGGTTCACTAAAGCAGGCAAAGAGATTTTAGGCGGACAAAAGCTGCCAACTAAAAGAGAAATCCTGCGATTGCTCATGTCAGTCTATGATCCTCTAGGGTTCTTATCATTCTACACTATCCGTTTAAAAATTTTGCTACAGAACATTTGGCGAAGTAGTATCGATTGGGATGACCAAATTCCTGAAGAGTATGTGAACGCGTGG
>NW_023475224.1:0-3278 GCF_013731165.1 Rhagoletis pomonella
TTTTTTGAAAAGTTGTAAGAAAATTTATCATAAACGTTTAATGTCTCCAGTTTTTTATCTTCGTTACAATTTGTATTTTGTATCATTTTGTCGTTTTCACCTCTAGTCTTTGATCTCGTCCGTACTGCCAAAATACGTTTCGTTGATTCCCTTATTTCGTCTATCGTTATACTTGAGAGTACGCCTGCGCCACCATTTCATTTTCCTTTAATATATCCGATTGTGAAATTGTACTCCGCTAGTTCTAACCTTATTCTGGAAAGTTTTGAAGAGGGATCTTTCATATTGAACAGGTATACTAGTGGTCTATGATCTGATTTTACTAAAAAATGCGGTCCATAAACTTATGGTCGAAATTGTTTAATGGCAAAGTAGATTTCTAAAAGTTCTAATTCAATTATTGGTTTTTTCTGTTCTGCATTGTTAAATGGCTTTGAAGCGAAACATATTGCCAAATCATCATCCATCATGGTTTTGGCTTAATATAGCACCACACCCCATTTTCGAGGCATCGACAGTAATAATAAATTGTTTATTGAAGTCTGGATACTGTAGAAATTTTGGCGAAATTAACACTGATTTTAAAGATTCAAAAGCTCTGTCGCAAGCACTGTCCCAATTAAATTCAAAATTTTTTTTTCTTAATTTATTTAAAGGTGCTGCCAGAGACGCAAAATTTGGTATAAACCGCCTGTAATAATTAGCAAACGCGACGAAACGTCGAACCGCATCCTTGTCAGTCGGCTTTGTATACTTTTGAACAGCGTTTATTTTGGTGTCGTCCGGCAACAGACCTTTGGCTGAACATTTATGGCCTTGGAATATAACTTCCGGCCGAAGAAAGTTGCATTTATTTGGGTTAAGTTTTAGGTTGATGTTTCGACAAGTGTCAAAAACTTTTGCTAAGCTTTTAATGTGATGTGCTTCACTACAGCCTATAACAATAATGTCATCTACATATGAAAATGCTACGTTGGGTGGAATACCAGAAAGAGCTATGCTTATCATTCGCGAGAATGAGTTGGGTGCTATACTTAAACTGAATGGCAATACTTTCCATCGATATGCTCCACGATCTGTGCTAAAAGAAGTTATTCACGTGAATCCTTATGTAACGGGATTTGGTGAAATCCAGAAAAAGATCTAAAGTAGAAAAATATTTAGCTCTGCCAAGATTGTCTAAAATATCGTCAACTCGTGCGAGAACATTTATCCGCAATAAGTTTGGTGTTGACTGCGCGGAAATCAACGCACATACGATATGCTTTTTGACCATTAGTAGACTTTTTAGGAACCAAAATTAGAGGACTATTGTAATTGGAATAAGTTCCCTTCAATTAATTCGTTATCTAGTAATTTGTTAACTTGACGGGTTATCTTTTCACGTTGGGAATATGGCAGACCATAGTTTTCATAAAAATTGTTTAGTGTAGCTGTCCAGAGCGAAAATGTCGGCATATTTTATGCAAAGGTCAAGTAAATAGCTGTTAGCTTCTGTAAGGATTTGTTTTTTTTTCAAAATATTTGTTAATTCTTTGGTACGTGAGTCTTCTGTCTTCGTCTTATTAATAGAGTATACGTAATAGTCAGAAAGTTTTTCAGTCCGAATATTTACATTCCTTACATGCTTCACGTCATCTGTGGTATTTATGATTTTAATAATTGGGTTACTGCTTTTAACTATGCATCTTGCTGTGAATACCACATGTTCAATTTCCTGCTATTCTACAAAAAGCGGATCTGGCGGATGGCCTAAATCGAAAATTCGATAAACTTCGCATCTGGGTGGTATGATGCAAGTGTCGCTTTCGGTTTCGTGTAGGATTGGTATCGCGACTTTTTCATTGCCGACCCAGAAAGCAATACAATTGCTTGCATAGCTATCAACGCATTTGTTATTTTTTAGAAATTCTTTACCCAGTATACCATCAGAAGGTATGTTAAAATCGTCGTTTAATACATGTAAAGTATGTTTAACGTTAAAATCAGTAAAAGTCAAGTTTACGGTAATCGTACCTAAAGTGGAAACAGTATTGGAAGTGACACCGGTAATATTAATTATATCGTTCATATTTATAGAAAAATGTTTATCAATGCTAGAATTTTTTATTAGAGAAATGTCGGCTTGCGTGTCGACTAAAAACGTACAAAATTTCTTTACCCATTAATTTTCAATTTGATAAAGTCGGAGTAATTCAAATTTAAGCAACAAATGCCTTTTGTCGAAAAAGATTTATTTAATTGTCCAATTCCTCCGCCCTCAGTGTTCGTTCCTGAGGGGCGTGAGCATTTAAAGCGGGCACATTAGCGTTTTTGCGTGAATTTGGACGTCTATTACTATTATTGTTGCTGTTATTGTTTCGATTGTTGTTATTTGAAGACCTATTACTATTGTTAAAATTGTTGCCGTTATGCCTTGAACCGTTATTGTTGTACCTACTGTTATTACCGCTATTATTGTATTATTATTGTTGTACCTATTAAAATTGTGACCTCTAAAGCTACCTCTAAAACTATTTGGTCTATTCACTCGGGATCGAAACGCCCACACTTGATGCTCTTTCACTTGATTATTTTGTTCGACTATCGTTTTTGCCACTACGTCTTTTCAATCACTGAAGGTAGTTGACGATAAAATTGATTTGACCAAATCTGATAGAGTTTTAAGTCTACAAACGTTAACTGTTTGCTCAACAGCCATTTCATGGGCCTTAGCTTGTGTCATACCTTCAATGATCATAGAACGTCCTAATGCATCCGAAAGCTCCTCGACACGCTTAGCAAATTCCGTATAGTTGTTGTTTATGACATGTAAAGATGCAATTTTCCCAGCTACAACTTTCGAGTTGTCTGGCTTTATTCTATTTCTCAACGGGTCTTTGATTTGTCTAATAGAATTAACTTCGGTTGGAATTGCTTCACATGCTTTGCCTTCGAGCGAAATAAAGTCAATTGACGTTATTACCTTTTGAAAAACGAAATAAAATCCATTGACATTGTTTCTCTTTCAAACATTAAATTTGCTTAGCTTCGCGGCGGCCCGCGTTAGCGCGCCACAACGCGCGCGCCGCGCTCGCGCTCGCGACCGGCGCTCACACCACGTCACGCTACGACAGGTAATAAGTCCCAGATGGTTTCTAAAATCACAAATTAGTTTTTGTGCAAATTGCAGATAGAGGGTATTAATGAGTTCAACCCCTCGATATTTCACATTTTTATATTTGTAAGTTATTGGAAGCAGGGATGCCAACTTGGCTCAAACCGTGCCATGTGTCCCT
>NW_023475225.1:0-3278 GCF_013731165.1 Rhagoletis pomonella
AATCGAGTTGACGATATCGCACAAACGATCAAACAATTTTTGGTTTTTAAGAAGCAACACAATCTCGACACGATATCGTTCAGACGATTGTCGTCATACGAGATTCATGCCCAGGCAAACTAACGAGCGAGCGAGGGGCTAAAATGAGGCAAATCCGAACCCTGCATATATGCATGTGCGTATGTTGAAAGAGAATATAAATAAAGTCTGCTAAAATGCAATACTTATTGTAGCGTATTTAAAAATTTTATTTTTATATAAACTTAATTTTAATTTAGCGTACTCTTTATTTCAAAGAAGAAAAAATTCTGAAGTAATCAAAAATTTTCTTTTTGATTTACAAAAATTGAAAAAGAACTTAATTCAATAATTTCAAAAATAACAAAGTACAAAAATGAACAAAGTACAATAGTAAATAGTATTAACACTACAATACTCCCCCTTCCAGAGAGTTATTATTATACAAATTGAAAGTAACTTGTTTCTTTTTAGTCGTTGTTGAAACTATATGGTTGTTAGTGTTATGTGGTTCTGTTATTTCAACTATTGCTCGCTTTAGTCTTTCAATCGAAATAATTTTAATTTCATTATTCACATCTACCTTAAAATATTTTTTGTCTTTTTCAATAACTCTGTAAGGCCCTTCATAAGGATGTTGAAGAGAATGCTTGTTAACAATGCGAATAAAAACAAATTTGCAAGTTTGTAAATCTTTTGGAACATAAATTCCTGAATCGGAATTTTTGTGATGTTTTAAATTTGAATTAAAGTTTTTAAAACGTTCCCGTAAACTTCCTAAAATTTCGGCGGAAGTAACATTTTCTGTAGTTGGCACAACAAGTTCTCCAGGTAGACGCAAATTTTGGCCAAAAAGCATTCTTTGTACACTGAACGCAAACCAAGAAGAATAATCGGTAGCTCATCGTACCAATCTCTAGTTCCATTCCTAGCCAAAATTGAAGTTTTCAATTGTCTATGGCATCGTTCCACAATACCATTACTTTGAGGATGATAGGAAGAAGTTGTGATATGATGACTACCAAGTAATTTAGTAAGTTCCGAAAATAATTTGGACGTAAATTGAGTACCCTGATCCGTCGTGATTTCTAAAGGCACACCGAAACGCGAAACATATTCAATAAACAAATTATTTGCAACTGTCTGTGCAGAGATATCCTTTACAGCATATGCTTCCGGCCAACGAGTAAATCTATCCATAATTGTTAAAATATAGCGGTAACCTCTTGAAACAGGAAGCGGTCCAACAAAATCTAAATGTATATGTTCAAATCTGCTCTTCGGAATTGGAATTGTGCTCACAGGAGATTTTGTGTGACGATAAACTTTAGATTTCTGGCAACTTATACATCCTTTTGACCATATGTTTAACTCCTTGTTCATACAAGGCCAATAATACTTCTTCACAATTAATCGGCGTGTAGCCTTAGTACCAGGATGAGCAATTCCATGTAACATATCGAACACTGTCCTGCGCAAATTATTTGGAACGAAAGGTCTAGGACTTTCTCCTGACACCAAATATTAAAATTTAGAATAGGCATTTTAATTAAATTAAGATTTTGAAACGTTTGTCCAGAAATAAGTTTATTAAGTTCACTGTCCTGTTGCTGTTCACTCTGTAAAATTTTAAAATTAAGTTCTGAATTTTTAATCACATCTATTTCAAACGCACGAGATAACGTGTCAGCTACAATGTTGGTCTGTCCTTTAATATACTGAATGTCACTAGTAAACTGTGCAATAAACTCAAGATGCCTTGTCTGTCTTGGACTACGCTCAGTTTTGGAATTTAGAACAAAAATCAAGGGTTTGTGGTCAGTGAAAACCGTAAACTGTCTTCCTTCTAATAAATACCGAAAATGTTTAATATTCAAATAAATTGCTAAAAGTTCCCTGTCAAAAGCACTATATTTAATTTCTGCTGGAGAGAGTTTCTTTGAAAAGAACGCAAGTGGTTCAGACTTATCATTGAAATGCTGCTGTATGACACCACCAATTGCTGTATTGGATGCATCTACCGTTAAAGACAATTTTGCAACTTTACTAAAATGATTTAGCAAAATCTTAGATTCTTCTCTTCTTGCATTCTTCTCTTTAATGCATTCAAAAGCTTTAATGGATTTGTCATCCCAAAGCAAAATTTTGTCTCGCTTTTTACTTGTTTTATTAATTAAATCATATATAACTCCAGTAAACTCAGCTAATTTTGAAATATATCTATGGTAATAGTTAACCATACCAATAAACTTTTGCGCTTGTTTTATTGACTTCGGTTGTTCAAAATTGCGAATCGCTTCTACTCTGCTTACAGAAGGCTGTATCCCTGCCTCAGATAAACAATGTCTTAAAAAATCTATACTTGGAACACCAAAAATGCATTTGCTTGGTTTGACGTTCAAACTATACTCAGACAAACGTTCGAAAAGTGCCCGTAGATCCTTTAAATGTTGTTCTTCACTCTCACTTGCAACCAGTAGATCATCAATATACGCGAAAACAAAATCTAATTTACCTACTACTTCGTTGATGAATCTCTGAAACGTTTGCGCTGAGTTCCTCAGCCCGAAAGGAGTAGTAATCGCCGTTTTAAAAATGTCTTCTTCTGCCATTGGAATTTGGTGATACGCTCTAACTAAATCTAACTTTGAAAATATATTTTTATTCCTAAGGTTCATATTAAAATCGTGAATATGAGGCAAAGGATAACGATCCGGTACAGTCACATTATTAAGTCTTCTAAAATCACCACAAGGACGCCAGTCATTAACTTCTTTCTTTGGTACTAAATGAAGTGGAGATGCCACGGATGAATTTGATGGTCTACAAATCCCTGTTTTTACCGAAAAATCGAATTCAGTTTTAGCTACTTTAAATTTTATAGGATCTAAGCGCCTTGGCTTAGAAAAAGGAAGGTTTCCTTCAGTGACAAGTCTGTGAACCGTTGTATGGTTAACCGGTTTTGAGTAATCTGGCTCAGAAATAAGGGAAGGAAATTCCTTCAATAATTTTGTATATTGATCTACTGAAAAAATTTTTGGAAGAGGGACATTGCATCCGGGAGTCAAATCCTACATATAAGTACGTATGTGTGAAAGAATTGTATCTTTTATACGCTAATAAAAGTCTTGAAAACTGAAATATTTTATTACATACATACTAGGGCGGGGCAATATTTTTTATACCCGAGGGCACTTGTGCACAAGGGTATTGTAACTTTGTTCACATAACGGTTCTTTGTAACATGCAAAACGAATCGA
>NW_023475226.1:0-3278 GCF_013731165.1 Rhagoletis pomonella
ACATACATGCACATACAGAAGTATCTGGCAAACAGCTGGCGCTACAGGCTCGGACCCGCCGATGGTGCCTGCATCGTGGAGCGTATCCGTAAGAAGATTTCTAACGCGGCTGGTTGCAAGGTTTTATTTCCGCCTAACGTGTGGCCTCGACCCACGACTCACAGCCGGGCTTCTATCGCGTTTCTTATCAATCTGGTTCGTTCATGTTGGGCTTTGGGTGAGCACACACATATATCTATAACTAAAGACAGTATGACTGGGCTACTGTAAATCTACATGCATACGTAATTCTTAATTCTATATCACAGAGCGGTCTAGGTCAATAAATTTATCCAAAATATCACAGATGGAAATATGTATATCTATAGGAATAAAAAAAATATCACAGTAAATCGAATAAATGAATATATAAATAATTACAACGTATGGTCAAGATAAGAAACTGTATAAATTTAAAAATAATACCATTAATAAATAATCAAATAAATAAATAAATACATAAATAATTAAAATATCACAGAGATTATAGATTCGTAGTCAAGTAGTAGGTAAATAAATAAATAAATAAATAAATAATCACACAAATATAGTCAAGTATAAAAATAAATAAAAATATAAAAAATAAATAATTAAATAACATAGAAACATAAAACATCTAGCCGCACGATAAACACTCAACACTTGACGCAGAACTACATGAAACAAAAATTTACCTAGCAAAAATATCTTTAGCGTGGTATATGCCGATCTTTTTCCCACTACTATCGCCAAGCTCATACATGGAATTGCCTATAGCCTTTAATACTATACATTTAACCTGCTTTGGCGCTAACTTGGCGTTGTAATTTTCTACTTGTGAGCTTTGTTTAAAGTTTCGGCGATATACCACTTCTCCAATTTGAAACTTAACATCCCTACTCCTCGTATTATAAACCTTCTCGCTTCTCTCATGGGCTAACTTCAGCTCTTTCAAGATCTTATTTCGTAGAACTTGCAATCGATCGCTTGCTGCCTCCACCTCGCAATCCCCGTCTCTCAATGCGCTCAGCTTTCGGTATAGCTCGTATGATGCAGCATGCTGTATCATAGGCATACCGAAAGTGGCATAATACGGCGAGGTATTGATTGACGAGTGTACCACGCTGCGGAGTGCGAAGGCAGCATCGCTGACATGTCTATCCCAGTTTCTTTGGTTTTCCTTTATGAAGGACCTGATAATTTGTAACACCGATCGGTTCACCCTCTCGGCGGCATTACCTTGGGGTGAGTAGAACGCGGTTTTTACATGTGTGGTTCCGTATTTTTCCAAAAAGCTGTTAAACATGTCAGACGTAAACTGTTTTCCGTTGTCCGAATGGACAAATTCAGGAACGCCGAATATGTGGAAAACATCTTTCTCTAAATACTTTACGACTTCAGCTGAAGTTGCCTTGCGCATCGGTTTTAAAAACACGAATTTTGACAAATGATCAAGACACACAAAGACATACACATTACCATCACACGTACGAGGATACGGACCCATAAAATCTATATACAAACGCTGAAAAGGCCGCTCTGTCACGTGTTGTTTCCCCATCAGTGGTTTGTGAAAGGCATTATGCGTTTTATTACCCTTGCAAATATCACAGTTGTTCACATACTTTTGAACGTCAGACACCATACCTGGCCAATAATATTTTTCCCTAATTCTTGCTAAAGTTTTATGTATTCCACCATGTCCTGCGGAAGGCGAGTCGTGTGAGGACTCAACTAGACCCTGTCGCAGCTCAGTTGGCACCCAGAGTTTCCAGGCATGGTCCTCTTGAAGCCTGTCCCCCCTATTAAACTGTGTCCTTTTATAAACGTATCCGTCCGATGTACATAGTTCAGGCAATTTGTCTTGGTTATTAGCGACTGTCTTCTTCAGCTCTTCATATTCTTCTGTCCTAAAAAACGGTGAGTTTAAACATACGTCTAGTATTCGGTCAGTTATTTTAATTTCGTCCATGTCCACTCGAGAAAGCGCATCCGGTGCTATATTTTGTGTTCCCTTGCGATGCTGAATGTCAAAATCATAGCCCTTAAGCTTCAGGCTCCACCTTGCCAGTCGGCCTGAGAGGTCCTTTTGGCTCATTAGCCATTTTAAGCTCGCGTGGTCTGTAATTACAGTGAAAGGTAACCCCTCTACGTAAGGCCTAAATCTTTTAATACTGATAACCGCTGCGTAGCATTCCAACTCGGTTATGCTATAATTCCGTTGAGCTTTATTTAGTTTTGCTGATATATATGCGATTGGTCTTTCATTACCGTCCTCGTCTAGTTGGAAAAGAACTCCCCCCACTCCGTCAGTCGATGCGTCACACTGTATATAAAAACGTTTGTTAAAGTCCGGGTGGGTCAACACTGGGGCGGATATGAGGCTTTGCTTCAAACGCTCAAAAGCTGTCTTCGCGTCATCTGTCATAGTGAACTTTTTAATCTTTTCCTTTGTGAGGGTGTCGTGCAGCGGCGCTGCAATGGTCGCGTAGTCCCGTATGAACCTGCGGTACCAGCCGGACATCCCCAAGAACCTCCTGAGCTGCTTAGGGGTCCTTGGTTCTGGGAAATCCCTCACAGCGGCGATCTTGCTAGCATCTGTACGGATGCATCCGTTGCCCACAACGTAGCCCAAATACCTGACTTCTTTGAAACAAAATTTACTTTTTTCGACATTTATAGTCAACTTCGCCTCACGCAGACATCTAGCGACCTTTTCTAACAAACACAAATGAGACGAAAAATCAACTGAACAAACAAGTAAGTCGTCTAAATACACAAACACAGATTCACGAAGGGAAGCGGGGATGACCTTGTCCATGAGCCTGCACATTCGCTGTGCCGCGTTGCACAAGCCGAATGGCATTACTGTAAAGTGATACAAAGGCCTACCGGGCACAGTGAATGCAGTCTTTTCTCTGGACTTTCTCTCAAGGGGAATTTGCCAGAACGCGTCTTTTAGATCTATAGCGGAAATGTAACGAGTATTTTGTAATCTACTTATGATGCCATCAATATGGGGCAAAGGGTACGCGTCTTTCACCGTGCGCTCATTTACTTTTCTCGCATCAAGACACAAGCGATTTTTCGTGCCCTTTACAACCAGCGATACAGGCGAGCTCCAACTACTATTACTCTCTTCAATTACCCCCATCTCCAACATTCGGTCGAGCTCACCGTAGATCAGTTTTTGAATCGCTGGAGATATGGGGTAAAATCTTTGTTTCACCGGTAAACTTTCATTTGTCACTTCGATGACA
>NW_023475227.1:0-3278 GCF_013731165.1 Rhagoletis pomonella
TAAACGACGGTGTTGGCCGTAATTTTCAACGAATTTTTGAAACCATAAAAACTCTGATCATCTACGAAAAAATGCCTTTCCAACGGTGTTCTTGGTTTTGAAATCGGTTCGGTAGCATCGCCAAACGAACGGAGACAAAATTTATGTTAGCGTATTAATATATAGACTAGAGTGCCAGTTACTGTCGAAATTCGACAGTTTTTTCTAGTTTTAGAAGCCTTGGAGAGATTTTCTAAAACACGTAGCAAAACTTATACGGTACAAATTAACTACCGCTAAAACGTAACTTAATTTTTTTGGTTTTTGGGAGCCTTGGAGAGGTTTTCTAACTTAACCCGTAGCAAAACTTTTACGGTAGAAATTAACTAACCGGAAAATCTTCTGCTTTGGAACTTAAACGTAACTAATATTTTTTTTATATTAGAACGTCTTTGGAGGACTTCGGCAGGACTTGGAATTGACCCGATATATTCCAGTTTATCGATAAATTTCAATGATTTGATACATATCGATAGCTCGAAGAATTTCGAAAACACTAAAATCCGATAACTCAACAAAATTCGTTAACTCGACCAAATTCGATAACTGTGGAATTCGAGGGCTCGATAAATTTCGATAACTCAAAAATGTAAATTCTTTGGATACCTTTGTATAAATTTTTATTTTTGACAGCTCCAAATTTTTCGAAAGCTATCGAAAACTTTTGATAACTCGTTACACTCTGTTCACATGACAAAATTCGATAAGCAGTGATAAATCGACTAGCTTATATAACCTTTAAATTTCGATAAATCGATATATTTTGAAAATTCCACAAACTTCGATTCGATGAATCAACCAATTTAAGTAGATCAATAATTATCGATAACTCTGTAAGTTGAAAGAACTCCATGCATAACGACACCTCGATAAATTTCGTTAAGTCTATAAATAATGATAATTCTATAAATATCGATAGCTTGATACATTTCTTTAACTTGACAAATTTCGTTTATCTCACACGTTTTTGTAGCACGATAACTAACCGTAAATTTGAACAACTAAGTTTCTGTGTCTATAAACTTCGACAACTCAATAAACATTGATCAGTTTAAATAATTCGATACGTTGCGATAACTTAATAAGCATGAATAAATTTCGATAATAATAAACTTCGATGATTCGATAAATTTCAGTAACCTTTATGGCTGATTTTATTTCGATTCCTATCGGAAAATTTCAACTCTGTTACCCTAATTCTTATGTATCTCTCATTGTCTCCATTTTCGCCTTTATCTCCATTTTCGTCTTTATCTTCACTTTTGCCTTTTTTTGTCTTCATCGTTATCACTTGTTTCTTCATCTTCATATTTATCTTTATTTCAAAGTTTAATTTCAAATACGAAGTAAAACAAAATGCGAAACAGCTTAAATTGAACAGGTTGCAAAAACAACCATACACAAATATGGAAATTTTTAAACGACGATTTTCAACCAATTTCGAAACTATAAAAACTCTCCTCATCTACAGAAAATTACCTTTCCAACGGTGTTTTTGGTTTTGAAATCGGTAAATTTACCTTGGTCTTCATCTTTGTTTTTATCTTTCACATCTTTGCTTATATCCTTTTCTTTTTCTATTCACGTAGATGAGATGAGGTGCGATGACGTGATAAGATGTGACGTGATTTTATGTGATGTGATAGGATGTCATGTCATGTGTTGTCATATCCTCTGATGTCATGTCTGTGATGTCATACCATGTGATATCATGTGCTGCCACGTCATGTAATGCCATGTCATGTCATACGATGTCATATCACGTTATGTCAAGTCATATGATGTCATGCCATATAATGTGATGCCATATCATATGATTTTATGTCACGTGATATCGTGTGATGTGATATCATATTATGTGATGTAATATCATGTGATGGCTCTTCATATCATGTGATATAATGTGATGTGATGTCATGTAATGTGATCACATTCCATGTTCCGATTATTATATCGATAACCCTGTTGATAACTCTGTCGATAAAAATGCCGATAACAATATCCTTAAACATATAGAAAAATACAACGATTGCAAAATCGATTAATTCATCGATAAATATAACAATCATCAGTATCGATTATTGTACATATCGATAACAATATAAATTACTAAATCGATAACAAAATCAATTATTTAATCGAGTATTATACCGATAACACTATCCATTATTGTATCGATAACAATATCTACTATTATATTGATTATTATATCGATTACAATAGCGGTTATTTAATCAATAACAGTATCGATAACAACATCGATTATTTTATCGACAGCAATATCGATTATTATATCGATAAAAATATCGAGTTTTATATCGATAACAATATCGACCTTCATCCTCATCCTTTTCTTCATATTTATCTTTATTTTTGCATATTCCTCTTCACCTTTACCTTAAAGTGTTTGTTTTTGTTTTTATTCTCAAACCGCAAAACCGCTGAGAACCATTTCCATGTGCATTATACCCCTTGGATTTGACAATTTACTCCCAACCAACCAATTGCCGCTAAAGAAGTTTCACTTCATAAATTCAAGAAATGTTCTTACCCTTTCAGATACCCTAATTCTTATCTGTCTGTCATTGTCTCCATTTTCGTCTTTATCTTCACTTTTCCGTTCTCTTTTTTGACTTCATCTTTATCTTTATTTCTTCATCTTCATATTTATCTTTATTTCAAAGCTTAGTTTCAAATGCGAAGTGAATCAACATGCGAAACATGTCAAATTAAACATGTTGCAGCAACATCTAAACACACACGGAAATGTTTAAACGACGGTGTTGGCCGTAATTTTCAACGAATTTTTGAAACCATAAAAACTCTGATCATCTACGAAAAAATGCCTTTCCAACGGTGTTCTTGGTTTTGAAATCGGTTCGGTAGCATCGCCAAACGAACGGAGACAAAATTTATGTTAGCGTATTAATATATAGACTAGAGTGCCAGTTACTGTCGAAATTCGACAGTTTTTTCTAGTTTTAGAAGCCTTGGAGAGATTTTCTAAAACACGTAGCAAAACTTATACGGTACAAATTAACTACCGCTAAAACGTAACTTAATTTTTTTGGTTTTTGGGAGCCTTGGAGAGGTTTTCTAACTTAACCCGTAGCAAAACTTTTACGGTAGAAATTAACTAACCGGAAAATCTTCTGCTTTGGAACTTAAACGTAACTAATATTTTTTTTATATTAGAACGTCTTTGGAGGACTTCGGCAGGACTTGGAATTGACCCGATA
>NW_023475228.1:0-3278 GCF_013731165.1 Rhagoletis pomonella
CTATTTGAAAAGGGGGCCTGGCACCTCCCATACAAACCGAATTTTTCATAATAAGTATCTCTGGAAGTGCTCATGGTAGAGTACTGGAACTTTATACGGGCGTGGCACCTCCCATACAAGTAGAATCTTTCTTATTGCACATCTCTAGAACTGTTCTTAGTAGAGTACTGGAACTTGGTGTGCACGGTGGGCAGGAAGCAAAGATAGGTTGCATAAAAATGTCGACAAAAACTGAAAGCAGGGTTGTATTTGTTGATATTTTTAGGTTAAGAATCCCTTTGAATTGAAATCCTAGCTGCTCCTGTTTTAAAGATATCCACATTTTACATAGTTATGATAGGACCGACTTTTGCGAAAGAGAAAAACATCCTTGTGCATTAAATATTCAACAATGTATGTGTGAGTAAATGTGTGTATATATATTATGTGAAAATATAAGTTTATGTAAGTTTTAAGCCGGTTTCAATCGTTTCCAAGGCGCACCACGTAGAGGCAACTTACTTTGCACCTCTTTGTTCTTTTTTTAGTTTTATTTTTTATATTTTTTTCTTGCTTTATTTTTTTATATTTGTTTTTTATTTCCTTTTATTTTTTTTGTTGGCTTACCATATAATATAGTCACACATTTTAGTATTTAAATATTTTATTATTTAGTTAAGTTTTTATATATGCTGGAATGAAAATGTCATTACAGTTTTCTTCAGGCGACTCACAAAAGTTGGTTTATCAATCATATTTATTTTGAATCTATCCCAGAATTTAATGAATTCCCTATGAACTGACTTCCCGGCCTGCTCGGACCATAATCCTAAACCATCGTTATTCAAGAATGAAATGGATTGCTTTAAATGTTTAAGGATAAAATGGATTTTGACAGTTATAGAAATTCCAGTACTTTTCAAAGCTGTGCGGAGTTCGTTAAGATTTTTATCAAAATTACTAAGATCCGCTTGTTTTGCGGAAAACCATGTATTCACGATTTTGCTCATGTCTTTGAACGAGGCAATATATTTGGTATTGTTTTTACTGAGAGTTTCTTCCATACAAACTATGTTCGACATTTTTTTGTATGTGGAAGACACTGTCAGCAAAAAATAAATAATTGCAAAAAATCAACGAAATTTTCTGGTAACTTCAGACTTGCACTTTACTAATTGGCTCAAAAGCTACATTTTAAACATTTTTTCTAAAAGATCTGATTAGAAATTGTGATCAGATGAAAGTGTCTCCGAGCCAATAATTTTGTACGGCACGGTGCTTATAAGTAATCTAGGTTTCACGAAAAAAAAATAAATAAATACAAGGTAACATTAAAATATCAGTCATTTGTTTCGTTGCTGTGAGCTTGTTTCAAAACTTCTGGCTTTTGCTATAATTGTAAAACTCTGTGCATGTCATTTTAACGTATTTAGGTACATACTTATATTAATCATCAACTATTGCTTATGCAAAACGTGCTATATTTAAAAAAAAAATCGCATATGAAAGAGCACCAACCCAACTCGTAATAAATTAAGTATACAAATTTTAGTATTTAGTATAGAAATATTCAATTGAAATACGCCAATATTAAAATGAAGCGCTTTGCACTTAACGGATGCCTTTTCATAATTAAGTTAAAAAAAATTTATTTAAATTCCATGCTGTCTGTAATGGGATTTGAACCCTGACGCTCTGGAAATTAGCAAATTGTGGCAAGCATCTTCGTGCACTCAGCTACAGCCAGACATGTAAATGTGCATTCAAATGTTCAGTTTGATTCAACACCTCGTGTGCGTGATATGAAAGTATTGTTTTTAAATACGAACATTTTAAAACGATAATCAAATAAAAAATATTCATGTTTACTATGCGTTATTTCCCCAGTAAATTCATAAAATTTTTCTTAATTTTACAACGCATTTTATCTCTCAGTGTAGTAATTTTTATGCAAAATTTGTGCAATCAAATCGAAAACCGGGACACTTAAACGAAACCCGGGACATTTTAAGGTTGGACCGGGACACCGGGACAAATAGTCTAAAACCGGGACATGTCCGGAAAACCGGGACGTCTGGCAGCCCTACACACAAAGCGCATACTTTCATGCGATTTTCTTTATGATCGCATTTGTGTTCTGGATGTACAATAGTCATTATTTCCTGACAGAAGAGTACATAAATACCAAAATACATCTCATACAAGCTTTGAATTTATTTACTTATTATGCGGAGTACCGTTGGCCTAAGTTAGAGCATTTTTATTTCTTACACAAGCGCAGTGCCACTTGCCTGCGCTACTTGCTTATAGCAACAAACCTTTAATAAAAAAATTACTACCGTATTATATAGCATACAATATTGTATACATACATACATATATTGCGATATTGAAAGTGTTTGTAATGAGAAAGTTCACGCTACAGAAAAAGGTAATTGTGGTGTTTTATCTAAGTTGTATACCGGTAGCGCCCAATAAATGAGTTAAAAAAGGGGAACAGATTTGTCACAGTATACAGTAAACCAGCCATTGACAATATGCTTATTTGAAAATTAATACATGAAATATTGTGCATGTATAGGATTCTTTTGTCATTAACCCATAGGCAATGACTGGTGCTAAAGTACCCACAAATGTTTGTTGATATATTTGAAATGTAAATTTTGACAGCGAAATTCGTAAAAAATATAATAAAACAAAAATATTGTTGATTACTACATGGGAGGTGGTCGTGGTTATTGACAGGTTTCGCAAAAATTTAATACTAACCTAAATTATACCAAAGGCAACTTCGGCACCGACTTTTGTTAAAATATCTACATAAATTTTGTTCGAGTTAGGCGGTTTACAAACAGACACGACTGAAACAATTCATTTCGTCATTCTGAATATTTTGATAAATATGTATGTAAGAATATGTGTATATACATTTTATACGGTTGAAAAACGGCCTCGCTAATCTGCATAAACCTTTTTTATTTGCATTAACTCATGCAGTATCCTTTTCAAATGAAAATAAGCGGGCAGAACAAATACATACAAATTTGTTCGAACGTCAATATATAACTTTGTGTACATATTTCATTAAAACTTTGGAGGTCTCCACTATAAGAGTTGTATATTTGAAAATTAGAGAGTTCTACCTTTAAGTTAAGTAATACTTGTTTTATCCCCTAATTTATGGGACCATTTTCCAAAGTCAGCCCACCGTTATTCACTCAAAGTTGTATTCGGAACACGATATGACTTATGTAGGAACTGCTTCCGGTTATAATCGATTACGCTGCAAGCCTGATTTG
>NW_023475229.1:0-3277 GCF_013731165.1 Rhagoletis pomonella
TTTTATTAAGTACCAACGGTTTTATTCCAAAAAGTTTAGCAGTGCAAAGGAATCTAGAAAAATTTGTTACTTTTTTGAGTGCTATTCCAAAAAGCAATTTTTTGTCGCAGATCAAAAAATATAAATTGAATACTTCGCAAATACATTGAGTTTACGACTTTTTACAAAATTTGCACCATTCTTTCCACTTTCTCGAGCCATTTAGGAAGTTGATTGTTACCATTGAAACGAACGTCATCAACATGATATACAGATTTTTTGCCAACACTCAGAGCAGCAGGTTGCGATTCATCTTGTGGAGTAGAAGGTTGACTTGTTGAAGATGGGCCACCAACCGAACGCGTTTGAGTGTAGCTCACAAGACCAGCATAACGGATAAAAAAGGCGGTCATTGCGTCCATCCCCATCTCGGAACGACGGGAATCTTTTTATGACTTCAAACCGTTTCAATGGCATCGTTGTGCGAATGGGTTCGAATGCATTCTTCATTAACTACCTCTCTAAATTCGGGGAGCGATAAACCGACATGTATAAATGAATGCCAATGTACTGGCAGATATCATCGACATTCACATTGAATCTCAAGTTTATATCCTGATTAAGTTAGAGCATACCGCTTCGTCTCTTAAACAATCATTTCAATTATTTCTTTAGGGAAAAAATATATAGATATTATTGCACCGGTCTTGAGAGCATTTTTGTGTGCTCAGGTAAGCCACGAAATGCCACCTCATTTATATGAAGTTTAAGGTTTGTTTTGCGCCAGATGACTTTGCTCAGTTCAGCAGAATCTCTGTTTATTGATTCAATGTCAGCAATAAAAAATCCATACGATCAGTACGTAAAATCAATTTTCCAAAGATGTGAGAGAAACTCTTACTTCCAATCAAACCACCATTGGTTGGTACAACTGCTGGACCTTTAGCTTCGGCTATACTACTACTTAGTCTCCACAGAATCCATAAATTCAAGAATTTCTTCGGCTGATAACTTCGACAATTTCTCACGCGACATCATGTAACGATTTGCATATACTGTTATTTAGACACTTTATGAAAAACAGGTGAACAATTTATAATAAGTATTTGCCTTACCGGTAAAAATCACCATAACTAAAACGCAAAGGAAAAATGCGACGCGTAAAAAAAATCGCGCCGAACGACAAGAGTGCCTTGAGGCACACTTAGATTTTTTGCTATAGAACATAAAATCCAACTATTTTCAACACCGTAGATATAAAATCGTGAAGCTTATGACTAAAACTTTA
Source organism: Rhagoletis pomonella (assembly GCF_013731165.1). NCBI lineage: Eukaryota > Metazoa > Arthropoda > Insecta > Diptera > Tephritidae > Rhagoletis > Rhagoletis pomonella. The sequence continues at coordinate 1,268 of NW_023475229.1, forward strand.
CGGGAATAAAATTCTTGAGTTAAAAGAACTTCACCAAAATAAAAATTTTCGATGTTGAAAATCAGAAATTTTTTAATACGAAAGACCGACCTTCTCCTCCACCTGTTCGCAAAAAACGGATTACAGAGGACTAACGGCCTGTCGGATTACATTCTAATTTGAGAAAGAAATGTCAGCAAACATATGATCAAGAGCGTTGAACTCACTTGCGTAATGAAAAATTACATTTTCATATGCAAAAGGTGATTTTTGTGATCCTTGCCTTGAGGCACTCTTACCGGTTAGAGGGTTAAGCCATCTTGTGCAGCAATTTGTTGATCTTATCCTCACGGCTACCGAAATCACCAACCTCAACGTAGTGATTAGCCTTCTTGCGCCAGCCTCGGGTTGATGTGTTGAGCTTGAATAGCAACAGGAAGTTGGGGGTTTTCTTGAAGTGAAGTGAATCAACGCACTGAATTTCGTGCGCTTCGCGAAATTTGCGTTCGATCACAAAGCAGAGATTGGGACACGCTTGACCATTCCACGTTTGTACATCAATTCACAAACTGATTTAAGATTTGGATAACCCCATATAGGGGGTTCGGCATACGTAGCATATTAATGGTTGCCTTGCTCAATTTAATGAACACACCGTTTTAATGTGGCGAAGACAGAACTGTAAAACTACGCACTTTTTATGCAACTTTGTTGATACCGCGGATGCGGATCACAAAAGCCAATTTGGATTTTTCAGGCCCGTCGAATTGGCCGCATTTCTTTGCCACACAGCGTTACTCCATCTCACGGCGTCCATCACGGAGTTTTCTTGTTTGATATTTCTCAGCATGCGCCAAGTTTTCACATTTACGGAGTGCAATCACAGCAGAGCGCTTTAGTTTACGTTTGATCAGGGTAGCAATTTCCTGACCTGCTCTTGCTGAACTGCAGCTTCGGCTCCGGGACAGGAGGCAGCTTCCTGGAAGGTTGTCTGCCCTTTGCTTGCGGTTTCTTACCGGCCCATGATGGCAGTCATCTTACCTTGTTACTTAGCACGTTGAAAAGGCGAAAAAAAGTTCGCCAAATGTTTGGAGCACAACGTGAATGAGCCACTCGATTTATAACATTTCTATAAACAATTTAATTAAATACTTTTTATACATAGATATGCTGCAACCATGCACTTACTTTCCCAAATTCCATCCTGTTTATCGGCATAATTTTCCAAATATGCCTGCTACTTCATTACTAATTACTAAATTTTCCAACTGCGCCTTCTTTGTTGGCTCGACATATCCTAAAAAGACAAATTTACATTAAACAATAGAAATCGCAAAAATTTGCAAATAAAATACTTGCTTTGTTTTGTTTTGTTGTCAAATTTCTGAGAAATGTGAATTCACCACGATGCGATACAGAAAGAACAAGGACCAGGGATGTAATTTTAAGTAGTCTATTATTCAGTGGCAAGGCGCAGAGCGTTCGGGCAGCAATATTAATTTGTATCAAATATAACATTAAACGGTGGTTCTAAAACATTTTTTGATATTATTAACCAGAGTACATACATTATATGGTATTTCTTTCAAAATTAATGTACTATATGAACTTTTTTTTCAAATATTTCTTAAGTTTCTTTCATCAGTGCTGAAAAGCAACCATGAGTGTAAGAAATTGTGTGCTACCTAAAATTTCACCTCTGGAAACTTTATCCCCATAAAGGACTTCACCACAGTTTTTTTACTGGATATACTGAGGTATGTACATATGTAATTGGAGGTGTTGTTATGAGACTGTGGGGACACAACTTGGCAAACGATCTGGCAACACAACTTCGGTGTGGCACTATTCTTCATTCCGTTTCACATTGTCTTTCGTAAAAAATTCCTAGCCGTTGCAACTCAAAAAAAGGAAATTTTCTTCTCAAGCAAGCGAGCAGAAGGTTCTAGATTCCAACAGCGAAAACCAAAAAGAATCGTTTTAAGCAATTCAATTAGTTCTAATTGTTCCATTCAAGTGTTAAGATTATTA
>NW_023475230.1:0-3277 GCF_013731165.1 Rhagoletis pomonella
AAGGTTTAAAGACCGGGGCGCACTCCTGTAAGAACAATAATGGCGACATAGTAACTGATGTCCAGAGCGTACTTAAATTATGGAGGGAACACTTTTCCGCCCTACTAAATGGTAGCAGCACGGAAAGTTGTGGAGAAGAAGAACCCGAGCCCGCAGTCGATGATGACGGAGTCGACGTTCCACCGCCTGACTATGACGAGGTACGTATAGCAATAACGCGGCTGAAAAACAACAAATCCGCTGGAGCTGACAGCCTGCCAGTTGAGCTATTCAAGTACGGCGGCGAGGAGTTGATAAGGTGCATGCATCAACTCTTGTGCAGAATATGGTCAGATGAACGCATGCCCGACGACTGGAATTTAAGTGTGCTCTGCCCAATCCACAAGAAAGGTGACCCCGCCATTTGCGCCAACTACCGCGGGATCAGCCTTCTAAGCATAGGTTACAAGGTCTTATCGAGCGTATTGTGTGAAAGACTGAAGCCCACCGTCAATGAACTGATTGGGCCTTATCAGTGTGGCTTTAGACCTGGCAAATCCACCATAGACCAGGTAATCACAATACGCCAAATCTTGGAAAAGACCCGCGAGAAAAGGATCGACACTCACCACCTATTTGTCGACTTTAAAGCCGCTTTTGACAGCACTAAAAGGAGTTGCCTATACGCCGCTATGTCTGAATTTGGCATCCCCTCAAAACTCATACGGCTGTGTAAAATGACGTTGAGCAATACCACCAGCTCCGTCAGAATTGGAAAAGACCTCTCCGAGCCGTTCGCCACAAAACGGGGTTTCAGACAGGGCGACTCCCTTTCATGTGACTTCTTTAATCTGATGTTGGAGAAGATAATAAGAGCTGCAGAACTGAACCGCTCAGGAACAATTTACTACAAGAGCGTGCAATTGCTGGCTTATGCCGATGACATCGACATCATCGGTAACAAAAACCGCGAAGTCTGTTCTGCCTTTTCCAAGTTGGATAGGGAAGCAAAGCGCATGGGTCTGGTGGTAAACGGGGACAAGACGAAGTATCTCCTGTCATCAAAGAAACAGTCAGCACATTCGCGCCTTGGCACCCACGTCACTGTTGACAGTTACAATTTCGAGAAAGTAGAGAATTTCGTTTACTTGGGAACCAGCATTAACACCGATAATAATGTCAGCATTGAAATCCAACGTAGAATCACTCTTGCCAACAAGTGCTACTTTGGACTGAGTAGGCAGTTCAGGAGTAAAGTCCTCTCTCGACGTACGAAAACCACGTTCTATAAGTCACTCATCATGCCCGTGCTGGTATATGGCGAAGAAGCATGGACAATGACAACATCCGATGAGGCGGCTCTTGGGGTGTTTGAGAGAAAGATTTTGCGGAAGATTTACGGTCCTTTACGCGTTGGCGACGGCGAGTACCGCAGACGATGGAACGATGAGCTGTATGAGCTTTACAACGATATGGACATAGTGCAGCGAATTAAAATACAGCGGCTCCGCTGGCTTGGTCATGTCGTTCGAATGGACACCGACGCTCCAGCTCTGAAAGTATTCAACTCGGAACCCGCTGGTGGTAGCAGAGGAAGAGGGAGGCCCCCACTGCGATGGAAAGATCAGGTGGAGAAGGACTTGGCTTCACTTGGCGTTTCCAATTGGCGTCAGTTGGCACAGAGGAGAAACGACTGGCGTGCTTTGCTGAACTCGGCCAAAATCGCTTAGGCGGTTACAGCTACTTTCTCTTCTTCTTCTCTCTCTTCTACTTTCTCGAAATTGTAACTGTCAACAATGACGTGGGTGCCAAGGCGCGAATGTGCTGACTGTTTGTTTGATGACAGGAGATACTTCGTCTTGTCCTCGTTTACCACCAGACCCATTCGCTTTGCTTCCCTATCCAACATGGAAAAGGCAGAACAGACTTCGCGGTTTTTGTTACCGATGATGTCGATGTCATCGGCATAGGCCAGCAATTGCACGCTCTTGCAGTAAATTGTTCCTGAGCGGTTCAGTTCTGCAGCTCTTTTTATCTTCTCCAACATCAGATTAAAGAAGTCACATGAAAGGAAGTCGCCCTGTCTCAAACCCCGTTTTGTGGCGAACGGCTCGAAGAGGTCTTTCCCAATTCTGACGGAGCTGGTGGTATTGCTCAACGTCATTTTACACAGCCGTATGAGTTTTGAGGCGATGCCAAATTCAGATATAGCGGCGTATAGGCAACACCTTTTAGTGCTGTCAAGAGCGGCTTTAAAGTCGACAAATAGGTGGTGAGTGTCGATCATTTTATCGCGGGTCTTTCCAAGAATTGGCGTATTGTGGATACGTGATCTGTGGTGGATTTTCCAGGTCTAAAGCCACACTGATAAGGCCCAATCAGTTCATTTACGGTAGGCTTCAGTCTTTCACACAATACGCTCGATAAGACCATGTAACCTATGCTTAGCTCCAGCGGCTTTGTTGTTTTTCAGCCGCGTTATTGCTATACGTACCTCGTCATAGTCAGGTGGTGGAACGTCAACTCCGTCATCATCGACTTCAGGCTCGGGTTCTTCTCCTCCGCAACTTTCCGTGCTGCTACCATTTAGTAGGGCGGTAAAGTGTTCCCTCCATAATTCTAGTACGCTCTGGACATCAGTTACTAGGTCGCCATTATTGTTCTTACAGGAGTAAGTAAGTCGCCTAACCTTCTGGTAAAATTTTCGGGCATTCTTCCTGTCTGCCAGCATTTCAAGCTCTTCGCACTCACGTATTTCGGCCTCTCTCTTCTTATTGCGGCAAATATGTGTCGCTTCCCTCTTCAGATCCCTATAGCGGTCGCACATAGCGCGCGTTGCGCCCGATCGCAGCGTGGCCCTGTAGGCGGCATCTTTTTTCTCTGCAGCTTCCTGACACTCCTCATCGTACCAGTTGTTCTTTCGGGCTCGCTGAAATCCGACTACTTCTTCGGCGGCGGTACTTAATGAGCGGAAAATGTGGTTCCACTGCTCGCATATGTCGATTTGTTGAAGAGTGCTCTCTGAGAGTGATGAGTGTTGTATAGCGCGAGCACAATCCGCAGTAGCAATGTTTTATTTTTCTTGGTGAATTAAGCCATCCAAGTACTGCAAACGACTTTGGACCACTCCAGGTCCATTCACAGCAGGAGATGAAATATGCGTTTTTACGTAAGCTTTTGTTTTCGCTGATACATTTTCGATAGGGTTGAGCATTGGCGAGTATAGCCCAAGATGGAAAAGTGTAGCCGATCCATTATTGGCGACAACTTGCCCCAGTCCAGCATGGCAGAGTGCATT
>NW_023475231.1:0-3277 GCF_013731165.1 Rhagoletis pomonella
AGGGGTATTTCACTTGGTGTGCATAATTTGTTTCCTTTCTTTATAGTTTTAAGCCAGAAATACCTAATAACCAAAATATATATAAATATATTTTTTTTAAATGGCGTTTATTTAAAATTGTATACGTCGCGTAAAACGTACCTAAATTATCTTTAAATTAGCATCAATAAGTTTGTAATCGGTCAAATAGTTCCCGAGATATTATAAATAAAAGAAAAATATAAAAGTTTAACTTTAACCTCTTTTATGGGCTTTAGTTTTCTTTGCACCAAATAATCTTGGTATGGTTAAAATCAGCATGAAAAGTTCTATTTAGCTACGTTTATTATTTCTTTATGGCCAAACGGTTGGTATTCTGCAACACGGCTACTGCGGACTATTTCTGTCTAAATCCTTGAGTACGGGAACAGGCCAAGGGCCGGTTGTTCAATGTCTGATTAGCACAAATCGGAGGTAGAAGCTCCGGTTAAGCACAACTACTGCTTTATCGATCACATGTTACATGCATGATGTCGAAATCGTCGATAGTGTAGTGGTAGTGATAACCAGACATTGAACAACCGGCCCTAAATGTGAATGAGAAAAAGTAAACAAACAGATGCCAAATTAAACTCGTGAGCTTCTTAAACACCCCAATGATTACACTTGACAAATGTTCATAAACTCTAACCGTTAAACTCGAGATAATATTTTAACGTGAACATAGTATTATGGCCAATTTCAAATGAATATTTAAACGGAACATAAGTTTAATTTTGGATTGTTGCGTAAATGCCATTTAACTTCCGTTGGGTTTCAGATCAACTTTATTTAAATATGCCAAATAAGTGGCAGCACTTTGCTTCCTCCTTGAAATTGTTGTTGCATTTGCTTGTTTGTTTACATTTTGTACTGAACAGCTGATTGTTCTTTGGCAAGATTGATAAAACAACCTACCTACAGGGATGCCGTTTGGATCTAAATAGATCCAATTGGATACATTTTTAGACGAATTTTTGCGGGATACTTATTTTTTCCGGTCAGTATAAATGTGGATACTTTTTTAAATAGGCCAAAATTTTATATTTCCTATAAAGTTTTTTTCGTTCAAAAATCGATTTTCATTAAAGATGGTAGAAAGCATTACGTTTTCTAAACGTATAAAGAATCGCTACTTGAGCGTGAAATTAAATCATTTTATTTTTTGTGAACGAAGCAATGAACACATGAAGAGATCTCACCAAAATAGGTATAAGCGCAATTGCTTTAATTAGCTTAAAAGGATGCTTTACGCAAGATCTTAATATACATATCGTCGTTTAAAGTACAAAACCGCGTATCAACAAAATGCAAAACCGCGTATCAAGATAATGCAAAACCGCGTATGTGACGTTGCATAAATTATTTTCTAGAGAGTAAAAACACTTATATTTCAAAATGGTTCTCTTTTTGATAAAGCAATCGCATTTCTGGCTAGTATATTTCAGGACGAATGGATAAGGATTGAGCCAAGAGCTTGTGTGAGCAAATCCAATTTTCGGCACCAAATGTCAGTTACGCGGTTTTGCAGAATGACGATACGTGGCTTTGTACTTTAAACGACGATATATGTAAAGTAAATTATACTCTTTCTGTAGTAATCTCTTTCATATCACATATTTTCATTTGTTAATTTAAAAAGAAAGAAGATTTCAATGTAGTTTAAAAAACTAAATTTGATTTATTTAAGAAAACTTTTATGAATTTTACTGAAAAGACTTTAAATACACTCTAAAACAATTTTGTTTATTTGCGCATATTGAGAGAAGTAACCAGTTTCCTCTTTTAATGTGTGCAAATTTGCATGCGGTGTAATAAAGTTAATCATTACCTGTTTACTTTTACATAACGAATTTGTCGGAAGAGCAAAATTTCACATAAAATGTTTAAAATAAAGTAATGTTTATTATTAGTAGGAAATGTATTTGTAGTTTGAAAATTTTTGCAATTTTAAACATTCTATATATGTGTATTTATGTGTATATCTTAAAGATCTCAAGTTCAAAATCAAATACTGAAGAACCTATACGTTATTTATACAGATTCTTGTTGAAAAATAGATACTTTTCAGTAATAGTTTTACATGCTCTTTTTAGAGTGTACTTGCTATTATTATATTTACTTTGCAAAATACTTATGCACAAAAAATGTACTTTATAAATTAAAATTACAAATGTTTGATTTTATGCACATGTATTCCAAGTCCTTAGGATGGGTTAAATTATGTCTTTTTCATGAAATTATTTGGTTTTCTTACAAATTATGAGATGTATATGTAAAACAAAATAAAATTGGGTACATTTGGATACATTTTTGGCTTGGTCAGGGATACATTTTCTTGAGACGGCGCGGCAACACTGCCTACCTATCAATCTTGGTTGTTTGGTACAAACACAGGGTTGCATATCTCATATTTAAATAACCAATAATGGCCATTTAAGTGCAGATTAAATGTGTGATCTGAAAATGGATTGTGGAAGTTAAACAACAATCTCTACTTAAGAAACAAAAAATATTTGATATGAATTGAATTAATCTCAGAGATACATACATATTTTACAAATGTTTTTTTATAGATACTTCTTTTACATAAAGCTTTTATTTAAAGGCCCGTTTTTTTTTTGTTTAACCTTCAAGTTTGGTACTTAAAAATAATCTCAAGTGACAACACTACTCCTAAATCGCAAAATTAGGAGTGCACATAATTTTCAGTGTCCAGAATCCAACCCCAGATCAGGCTATAAATTGGAGGCTTTTCTCATTAAAAAATTAAAAAATTTTATTTCAGATTGCAGTCGTAGATATGTAGATAACTAAAGCCAGTAAAGTTTTATATTTGCGCCAAATAATCTTCATATGGTTGAAATCAGCATGGAAAGTTCTATTTAGCTATTTTTTTTTTTTTTTCTTTATGGCTAAACGGTTGGTATTCTACACCACGGCTACTTCGGACTATTTCTGTCTAAATGCTGGAGTACGGGGACAGGCTAAATGTAAATAAAAAAAAGTTAACAAACAAATGTCAAATTAAACTCTGAGTTTATTAAACACCTCAATGAGTACACTTGACAGTTTTCCATAAACTTAAGACGTTAAACAAAAAGTCTTCACATAATAGATGTTTTGCTATGTTACATTTAACCCAGTAAAATCTTAGTTATCCCGGAAACTGACTGAGCACCTTAAATAATTTTGACGGCCCTAAACAGCCCCTTAATATCACCTAATTCCTCAGCAATATATATCTGTGCTCGACCAA
>NW_023475232.1:0-3277 GCF_013731165.1 Rhagoletis pomonella
GCCAAGGGTGAGATTATACATGTCCGGTCAATGAAGTTAGCATCGGCGGAAGAGCGAGATACGAAACGACGGCGGAAGCTTCAGCGTAAGGATCCGGATGTAGCAAGATGTGCTAAAGGCAGTGCAGCACGAAGGCGGGAGTCTGGGTGTCATGGACAGAGGATGCGGCATAGATCTGGCGAAAAGGGTGCCCACGAGAAGAGACATGGTCTGGTCACCACCAGTGGCCGGCAGAAGCACGACCATGTGAGATGGTGCACTCCCGGTGATAAGCCGGAAGCAATGTCCAGTAACGCATTGCGGTTGTACATGTCACAAAAGAAGAAAAGCTTCACCTTTAAGCAAAGACGTGACTGGAAAGATTCGAAGATTGACAAACGGCTGAAGGACGCAGTGCATCCAATCCAGACAGCTGGTAGACCGAGGACCAAGATGAAAGTGGTCCACTTGGAAAGACTTGCAGCGGTTGGAGCGGCAGGTATGTCTGATCGGGACGATCAGACTTAGGTGGAGGGCAGTGTGGCGAATACTGCGGCAACACAAAGCGAACAACGAGAAATATGCAGAATGTTCGAGGAATGACGTAGAATGTTCCACAAAGAGAAACGTCAAGTTGGATGAACACTGCGAACAGCGAGAGAAAGTGAATGAGCGATAAACTTCAGAATGTTCTAGAGTTACCATAAGTGCCAGCGCAGGTATATAAGGGCGCCGCCACAGCGAGGTGAGTTAGTTACGAGTTACAAGTCAGCAAGCCACAAGCAAAGTGAGCAGAGAAGCGAGTTGCGAATAAGCAAGCTATAAGTTTAATTGTGTGCAACAAGTTCGGTAAAGCGTTGTAATTGCTTTAACAAGTATTGTAGTGTTTTTACTGTATTAGCAAGTATTGTAAAATTGTTGTTGTACAATAAAGTTAATTGTACTACCATTTGGTCATCGTTAGTCTTTATTTAACAATCCAGCGATACGAGCCCGAGTATATTTGGGAAATCCCTCAAGGTTTCGAGGATAATCGTAACAATTGGTGTCAGAAGTGGGATTGTTGAATAAATCCCGAAGGATAAACTACTGAAAATGGCGAAAATTCAGGACTTAAAGATTGAGGAGCTGAAACAGGAGTTGGAAAAGCGTAATTTGGCCACCTCCGGAAGAAAAGTGGAATTATTATCCCGTTTGCGGGAGGCTATGGAAGCTGAAGGCATCGACGTGGACAAATACGACTTCCAGGGTAAATCCGACGATGCATCCGCAAAGGACGAACAGAAGGATGAGGCTGCTTGTTCGTCGAAGGATGTGCAGCAGACATCCGGGAAGGTTGAAGAACAGCAAAAGTCTCCACACACAGATGTCATCTCAGATGCAAACACAGTTGTCATATATTTCGTCGCAGCTACAGGCACAGAAGACATACGTATCACAGTTGCTGGAAGTCCAGGATGCAAAGATTACACAACTGCAGGAGAATTTGGCTAGAGATAACGAACAAATCAAGGATAGACAGGATAAAGTCGAGGCTAAGGTAGAAGAGTTGGAAGGTCGCCTCCGAGATATGCAGTTGAATCGCCCACCTTCTTCGACCAGCGCGCCCAAGGTAAAGACTCCATCCTTTGACGGCACGATTCCTTTCCAAGTCTTTAAGCTCCAGTTTGAAAAGACAGCTACAGCAAATCATTGGAGCATGGAGGATAAATCCGCTGCACTATTCGTTGCATTGAAAGGACCTGCGGCAGAAATCTTGCAGACTATTCCCTACTGTGAAAGGAACAGTTACGATGCGTTAATGGGTGCAGTGGAAAGACGTTATGGCAGCGAGCACCGGAGACAGATTTACCAGATGGAGCTGGAGAATCGCTGCCAAAAAGCCAATGAGACTCTACAAGAAATCGCTTCGGAGATCGAGAGGCTGGCTCACTTGGCTATTGGAGTCGCACCTGGTGAGCACCTCGAAAGAGTAAAAATCCAGAGGTTCATCAACGGAATGCGGGACGTGTATACCAAGCGAGAGACGTATGCAAATCCAAAGCCAACATTTGCTGAAACGGTCTCGTATGCTCAGACACGTGAAACGGCGGCGCTCCTAAGTAGACCAGCCTACAAAGCCCATCGAGTAGAAGTGGAGACACCTGACGTGATGAACGAGATCCTGAAAACACTCAAGTCGATGGCAGAGAAGAATACTCCTGGTGCAACCGAGAAAAAGGATGGTGCTAGGAAATGCTTTAATTGCGGAAAACCAGGCCACTTAGCCCGCGATTGCAGCGCAAGTTCCAGTGGGCTCAACCATTCAGCAGGACGCAAACGCAGGGCTGAGGGAGACCAATCCAACTCAAATCAGTCGTTAAACTAAAACGTGCCAACAGGAAGGGCCGCGTGCTGGCTCCAGAAGTTGAAGGGCCCATAATCTCCGTCTCACAAATTGGCCGTAATGCGAGCAACCTCACTATTGGTGGATGTGTGAATGGGCAGGAGCGAGTGCTGACAGTGGATACTGGAGCGTCACATTCCATTATTCGACCTGATGTGACTACTTTTTATGTGAAGCCACTATCTGGAGCAAAGCTGCAGACTGCAACTGGTGAGCGAACCCAAGTGTTAGGAGAAGTACTATGCGAGGTAATAATCGACGGGTTGGCCTCGTACACGAAGTTTATTGTCGCAGACATTGTGGATGAAGTCATCATCGGCGTGGATTTCCTACTTGGGCAAGGCATGAAGATTGACCTCCAGGGAATGATCCTAACCTATGGCGACAGGAAAGTGCCACTTAGGGTTGGTTACGACAACCAGTGCTTCAGCAGACGGTTGGTCTTAGAGGAAGTGCCGAAGATTCCACCAGAAAAGGAAGTGGTTAGTTGGGAAGAGGTTGACAGTGATGGAGACGAAATGGTTTCGTCAGGAGAAGGAAGTGGTTCACCGATGCAGGAAAGGCGTGACGGTTCCGCCAGCTCAGTGAACAAGAGGTCGCAACAAGGAAGTGGTCATGGCGAGCCAGGCAGTGTTTCCGGCAGGAGGAAAGCCACTGAACCACGTTGCAATGGTGATACGCCGGTGGCCGGAAATGGAAGCGGCTGTGGTAGCAGTAGGCGCGGTTTGAAGTGTCCTGAAAAAGGTGGTCGGCAAAAGCGAGCAGTTAAGCCGGAAGCCAAGGGTGAGATTATACATGTCCGGTCAATGAAGTTAGCATCGGCGGAAGAGCGAGATACGAAACGACGGCGGAAGCTTCAGCGTAAGGATCCGGATGTAGCAAGATGTGCTAAAGGCAGTGCAGCACGAAGGC
>NW_023475233.1:0-3277 GCF_013731165.1 Rhagoletis pomonella
TTTTTTACTTTCAAGTCTGGGCAATTTCGACGGCTCTCTAATGTCGTCGCCATAACAGCCTCTACAGTTTCCGGTATAACCCGTTTGGAAACGCTAGCTAGCAATTGAACATGTCGTTCCGTTCCTTGTATGTGTGATGGAATTTTTGGATCATTAAACGGTGGATCATCTTGATTTAAATATTCTTTCAATGTATCGTACGGAATGCTTCGCGTGAATGGTGGTTCAAATACGATATTTATATCATTCAAATTGATCATTTCCGTATAACTTTTGCAATTAAAGTTTATATCTGGTTTTTTATAAACTCTAAGTTCCATTGGCTCGTCAACATCGGTTCGATAGCGTAGAATTTTCTTGATGGCACAGTCGCGCTTTTTTTTGCTATCATCAAACAACATTGATAACAAGATATTTTCCGAATGCGCATAATATGAATTATCTTTAATTACTTGATTGACAATTTTGTGTAAACGAGGTTCTAGAAATCGTGACCAACCAATGAACTTGAAAAATAATGCACTGCCGTACAGAGCTGTAATACTTGATATTGAAGTCCATTGGCACATAACATTTAATTATAAATTCAACCAGAATTCTTAAATTTGCATCTGGATTTTCCGTTGTCACATATAATCGCAATAATCTAGCGGCCTTGGTGAGCCACCGAGAATGTACAATTTTCCCTGGTTTGATGTTAGCCAGATCCACCGGAACCACGCCGCTAGAAATTGCATGGGCCATGTCGTATAAGTACTTCGAATCGGTGGAAAATTCAATTTTTTCTGGAGCAGGGGGCATATTTTGCAACTCAATTTTCTGGAAGCCGTCCACCACCTGAAAATATGTAACAATAAAATAATTAAAAATGGTTGACAATTATAATAAATGAGTGATAGCAATAACTTACCGGAAGAGTTTCACAAGTTTCGATTTGACGGCTCAGTTTTCCGGTTGCCGATCTTGGTCCAGTGCTGGTTGATTTATCCAAAGCTTCAAACAAATGCCGAAACGGAAGTTCGTTGAAGTGTAGAAGGCAAACGAACCAATGCAATGGTCTTTTTAACAGCAATTCGAATCGTCGTATAATTCCACCGTGTGGGCCAGTGTTTGTTGGCTCACCGTCAGTGCATATTCCAATTAATGCATCCAGTGATATATTTTTATTGTTGAAAAAACCATTTAATTTGGTTGTTTTGTATTCAGCGGTTTCATGTTCCAGTCTTACGTAACCAATCAATTCAGAATTGGGTTCTCTCAAAATAACAAGATGAGGTTCTTTTTCCATCCTAGTATGATACTTCTCATCAATTTTATCTATCGTTAAAGTATCATCTTTTCTGCCATCGAATGAAAACGCTAACAAATTGGTATCATCTAACCGTTTGCGAAGCACTTCTTGTCTGCATTTCTCTTTTTCTCTGCGAACTTTCGATTTATCCATGATGAGAGGTTTCCCATGCTTATCTTTAATTTTAAAATCTTTCAAAAGAGCGGTTCCCAATGCTGATGCTACTCTGTCAGGCACACCAAATCTGTCACATACCAAGGCAAAGTAAAAACAATCGTATCTCTCTGTGTATTGTGAACTTGTGCTTCTATCCATATCTTCTTGAACCGGTGGCGGTGCGTATGTTGAATCATCGGGATCTTGGTATGTTGGCATTGATGACATAGACGCTGCTCCTTGCTCTTCAGTTTCCATCACAAATGCATCCATTGTTAGTCTTCTCTGATTATGTTGATCGTGACTGAACTCTTTGAGGCGTTCGGGAACCCAGCCGCATGCACATGGAGCTGCCTTCAAATCGCATTTACATGTTCCAATGTAAAAAATTGTTTCCAGAGATTTTACATACTCTGTAAATTGTTGGGTGTTGTTTCTTCTCTTGATTTGCTCTTGATACTTGTCAAGCAATTTATTCAATTTATTAAATACACTTTTTTCAGCATTATTTTCATACCAAGTTTTTCCCAAATTCCAATCAACTTATCTTGTACTTGAATAGTGAATAATTTATGGGAAAACTTTTTTTTGTTCTGTTTTAGCACGTTCGCTTAAGTAAAAATAATATCTGAAGATATCCAGATGGGTTGGTAAATTAAGATCAGTTAAATCAGTAGACACACCAAAAACAGTAACATCATGCTTGGGTATATGACTCATTGGGTTTTCGATAGTTGTTGATGTAGTTGCTTCATCTTGCGGTGTAGAGGATGGTGGATTCATTGTAAACTTTTTGATTTGGAATGGTCACTTCACTTATTATTTTTTTTGAAATATTTTTTTATCTGAAATTAGCACTTCACACTTTGAGTTCTTCACAACGACTTAATGCATTCACAAAAACTGTTGCGTTATATATGGTCTACGAGACGAGGTAATAAGAATGAAATGGTAATTTCAATTCTACCTGCTGTGTCTTGTGGTGGCTTAAAAACAACAACACACGCAATTTTACGATCTGCAATTGTATCACAGTGATACCTTCATTGTTTAAAAGGGTTGCGGTGCATTCCAGTGATACCTTAATTGTTAAAATGGTTGCAAAAAACGCGCATTTCTTAAGAAGGTGCCTTAAAATACCCACAAAAAGGGTTGTAAAAACAACCTTCATTTCTTAAGTAGGTGCTATAAAAAAAATACACAAGTAAGTTTACGACATGCAGCTGTGTCTTAAAAAACGCACACAAGCAATTTTCCGATTTGCAATTGTGTCACAGTGATACCTTAATTTTTTAAAACGGTTGAATAAAAAACCCACACAACTATGTTTACGACATGCAAATGCATTACAGTGATGCCTTGGTTTTAAAAGGGTTGTAAAAACGCTAATTTCTAATATTTTTTTTTAATTTCTTTTCTATTACTAAGATAAATTCATTTTTTCATTTACATATGTTCTGACTAAATAAATTTCTAAAGAGAAAAATAAACTCCAAAAAGAAAAAACATAGGCATTTTGCTGATTTTTTCATGTAAAGGGCAAAACCGGCGATTTTTTGAAATGTTTGTATGGTGAACCCCCAGGGGGGTTCCAGGGGGTGTGCCACTGGCATCGGTGGGTCGGGCCTCCAAAGTTAGTGGGGGTCGGTCATACATTTGGACTCGATTGGAGCACTCTAAATGGGTCAAAGTGGGATTTTTCAAAATTTGCCCCTACCCAAAAGTTCGACCCAAATTGGGGGACATCAGAATTCGTTTTAGAGGTATGGTTCCTTCGGCAAAGTTTCTTATTTTGATCCCTAGAATATGATTTTCACAGAGCAATGGGCG
>NW_023475234.1:0-3277 GCF_013731165.1 Rhagoletis pomonella
TCGAATTGACCTGCGTTTAGCGGCATGATACGGTGTGGAGATCTTCTTTATTGTAGATGCTGCGCCGTTGGCATAGATTGGCAAGGCGTAGTCAATCTTGGATAAGATCAGCGCTTTGGTCACGTTTAACAGGGTGGATGGATGCATCAGGCTTTTTTTTTTTTGATGACAGATATTTGATGATGATGATGATGATGTTTAAACTACTAGTCAAACTATCTCTTAAGTGAAGGTAGTGCGACTTGAAGCTATACTTGGAGTCGATGATCAGGCCCAGAACTTTGAGTTCTTGCACAAAGTTAATGTTGTTGCTGTAAACAGTAGGTATGGGAGCACAGAAGTGTTTACTACAAATATGTAGGAATTTTGTTTTTGGATAGGATATTGTTGTACCAGAGGAAAGGGACCAGGTGGTTAGTTTTGATAATATGTCTTCGAAAAATAATTTTACGTCATTTGAGTTAGCAGTCTTTGTAAAAAAATAACGTCGTCAGCGTAGAGTTGGCATTCTATTCTACCCGGATTATTTGTAAGTGTGACGATTTCATCGAAAGCTGTTATAAATAGAAAAGGACAAGGGTGATCCCTGTGGGGTTCCGTTGTTAAGAGGGACTGTTGAGGAGAGGTGTCCATTGACTTTGACTCTGCATTTTCCGTTTAAGAGAAAATCTTTAGTGACTTTTAATTTTAGGGCCTATTTACCATTTGTCTAATTGCCTTAGGAATGTTACCTGTGGTCAAAAGCTTTTTGAAAATCAATCGCTAGTATGGACACGTGGTTTTTAGCTGAGAGCGCATTCGAAATGTAATAGTCAAGATGAAGCAGAGCGTCGATAGTACCGTGTCCTTTTTTGTATGCTACCTGGTTTGGGCTTATGAGTTTGTGGTTTTTCGCGTACCACATCAGGCAGTTAACAATGATTTTTTCGAAAAGTTTTCCTAAGCATGGAAGAAGAGAGATGGGCCTATAACTATTTGGATCATCAGATGGCTTATTCGGCTTGAGGATCGGGATGATACACGAGGTTTTCCATTGCTGACGGAGGGACCCGGTTTCTAGCATTAGATTGTACAAATCGAGTAATCTTTGTTTCAGTCGCGTAGGTAGCTTTTTTATGATTGGGTACGTGATCTTATCGAGCCCGGGAGTTGTGCCTTTTAGATTAGAAAGTGCATATTCTAACTCGATAAGGCAGATTTTGGAATCGACTTGCTTGGCAACGTGGGATAGCGGAAGGGTAATTGCAGGTTCGTTTTGAAGTCGATTGGCTTTGCTCTCTAGGGAAATTCGTATCAGAGGAAGTAGCTGAAAGGAAAGCAGCGAAATGGTTTGCGATGTCTTTGGGCATTGTTAACGGGCCGTTCTGCGTATCAATGTAGGGGATGTGGGACTGTTTCGGGGCACCGGTTAGCAACTTTATGTCATTCCATATTTTGCTAGTGCCTGTAGTAGGGTTTATGTTTACGGTAAATTCCTCAAACTTGCTCTTCTTAGCTAATTTTGCAGTTCTTTTGAATAAAGCGTTGGCTTGTTTGTAGGCGAGTAGGTTTGGCATTGATCGGCAGCGTTTGAAATTGTGCCACGCATTTTGTTTTTTTTTTCGCGAAGAGTAGATAAATCGGCGTTCCACCAGGGGACTGTCTTTTTTTGGTAATGCGGCTTAGTCTGGGGGATAGCAAAGTGTGCTGCGAATAATTGTGGCTAGTTTTAATGGTTCTTGATGTACATTATTTGAGGGAGCGGAGTTTAGTGTAAGTTGGTTGCAATAAGTGATGAACTTCGCCCAGTCATCTTGGTCCGTTTTGAATTTATTGCTAGGTTTGTACTGGGGTTGTGCATTTAATGAATTAAGTTGCGTAAGGATCGGGTAATGATCGCTACCATATAAAAAATCAAGTGTACGCCAGGTGCACTGCGGAGAAAGAGTCGCAGAGCAGAGAGTGAGGTCAATGCTGGTGAAAGTGGAGAACGTTGAAAAGTGCGTAGGAGTGCCGTCGTTTAGGCAAACCAGATTGGAAGACATTAGCATGTCTTCAACAGTTCGGCCCCTTGAATTGGTGTGATTGGAACCCCAAATAGTGCTCCATGCATTTAAGTCGCCTCCTATTATGCACTTGCTGCTACCCTGTGTAATTAGTCGGTTTCGGTCTAGTACTGAGAAGTCTTGCGTTGGGGGAATGTAGATTGACATTACCACTAGTTTTTCTGGGGACGCTATTTCAATTGCGACAGAGGAAATGCACGATTGTGTAATTATATGCTTGTGAATTATCGTTCTTTTTACTAGAACGGCGGTTCCCTGTTTCTTTGTAGTGATGTGGGGTAAGTTGTGGAAGTATCCGATGTAATTTTTGGGAGTAAATGTAGCATAATTGTGTGGAATATGGGTTTCATTTAGTAGGAGGATAGAGGGAGAAAATTCTTTAAGTATAAGTTCGAGTTGGTGGTAGTTGTTTGTATATCCGTTTATGTTCCACTGTATAATGGAAATCATTGTGTTAGTTTTGTTAGTATTTTTTGGGTGTTTTAAATATTATCTTTAGGATTGTTGGGTAGTATGGATTTGAACGCTTCAGGAGTGATGAGAACTTTTAAATCAGGAAAACTCGTGTATAATTGGCTGCAAGGTGTCATTTCGATGTCGCTGAGTGTAGGGGATGCACTTGGTGGTGTTCGGAGCGTGGGAGATGCTGGTGCAATGTGACTGATATGATTCAGTGATTTTGACTTCTGTGCTGCTTCTGTTGAATTTGTTGCTGAGTTATTACCGTTTTTGGGTAATGTTGTTTGACTGTTTTTTGCTGATTCTTTTCGGTTTGGGGAGTTTAGTTTTTGTATGTGTGTATTTGTACTAATATTTGCGTTTAGTTGTTGTGGTTTTTTTGCTTGAGTCGGATGATTTGTTGTTTTGGTTTGTTGTTTGTTGTGTCAATACAGTGCCTTTGCTTTGAATGCCGTTAGGTATTGGTTTGGCTGTAGTAGAGCCGGCTACGATTTTTGCTATCGTTAGAGATGGTTGTCTTCGGCATGGTTGAATGTTGTATGCAGTGGGGTTGCTATTATAAATGGCCCACGCTTGTCGAGCGGTGCATCGTCGATCGATTTTTAGCTTATTAACTGACTTATGTTTGAGGAATGTAGGGCATGTCGAGTCAAATGATGTGTGTGTATCGTTGTCACAGTGAACACAATAGGTTCTTACGCAAGTTTCATGACGAGGAATCAGTGCGCACGTTCTACACAACTCTACGTTTCTACACCACTTCTTCGTATGGC
>NW_023475235.1:0-3277 GCF_013731165.1 Rhagoletis pomonella
ATTGTTACGATTATCCTTGAACCCTCGTCCGGATTACCCAAATATGCTCGGGCTCGTATCGCTGGATTGTTAAATAAATGCTAACGTTGACCAAATTGTAGTACAATTAACTTTATTGTACAACAAACAATTTTACAATACTTGCTAATACAGTAAAAATACTACAATACTTGTTAAGGCAATTACAACGCTTTACTGAACTTGTTACACACAATTAAACTTATAGCTTGCTTATTCGCAATTCGCTTCTCTGCTCACTTTACTTGTAGCTTGCTGACTTGCAACTTCGTAACTAACCCACCTCGTGGTGGCGGCGCCCTTATATACCTGCGCTGGCACTTATGGCAACTCTAGAACATTCTGAAGTTTATCGCTCATTCTCTTTCTCTCGCTGTTCGCAGTGTTCATCCAACTTGACGTTTCTCTTTGTGGAACATTCTACGTCATTCCTCGAACATTCTGCCTATTTCTCGTTGTTCGCTTTGTGTTGCCGCAGTATTCGCCACACTGCCCTCCACCTAAGTCTGATCGTCCCGATCAGACACACTTGCCACTCCAACTGCTGCAAGTCTTTCCAAGTGGACCACTTTCATCTTGGTCCTCGGTCTCCCCACTGTCTGGATTTGATGCACTGCGTCCTTCAGCCGTTTGTCAGTCTTCAACGGATCTTTCCAGTCAAGTCTTTGCTTAAAGGTGAAGCTTTTCTTCTTCTGTGACATGTACAACCGCAATGCGTTACTGGACATTGCTTCCGGCTTATCATCCGGAGTGCACCATCTCACATGGTCGTGCTTCTGCCGGCCACTGGTGGTGACCAGACCATGTCTCTTCGCGTGGGCACCCTTTTCGGATCTATGCCGCATCATCTGTCCCTGACACCCTGACTCCCGCCTTCGTGCTGCACTGCCTTCAGCACATCTTGTTACATCCGGATCCTTACGCTGAAACTCCCGCCGTCGTTTCGTATCTCGCTCTTCCGCCGATGCTAACTTCATTGACCGGACATGAATAATCTCACCCTTGGCTTCCGGCTTAACTGCTCGCTTTTTCCGACCACCTTTTTCAGGACACTTCAAAGCGCGCCTACTGCTACCACAGCCGCTTCCATTTCCGGCCACCGGCGTATCACCATTGCAACGTGGTTCAGTGGCTTTCCTCCTGCCGGAAACGCTGCCTGGCTCGCCATGACCACTTCCTTGTTGCGACCTCTTCTTCACTGAGCTAGCGGAACCGTCACGCTTTTTCTGTATCAGTGAACCGCTTCCTTCTCCTGGTAAAACCACTCCGTCTCCATCACTGCCAACCTCCGCCCAACTAACCGCTTCCGTTTCTGGTGGAATTGTCGACACTTCCTCTAAGACTAACCGTCTACTGCAGTACTGGCTGTCGTAACCAACCCTAAGTGGCACTTTCCTGTGACGATCTGTCAGGATCATTCTCTGGAGGTCAATCTTCATGCCTTGGCCAAGTAAGAAATCCACGCCGATGATGACTTCATCCACAATGTCTGCCACTATAAACTTAGTGTACGAGGCCCAATCGTCGATTATTACCTCGCATGGTACTTCTCCTAATACTTGGGTGCATTCACCAGTTGCAGTCTGCAGCTTTGCTCCAGGTAGTGGCTTCACATAAAAAGTGGCCAAATCCGGTCGAATAATGGAATGTGTCGCTCCAGTATCCACTGTCAGTACTCTCTCCTGCCCATTCACACATCCACCAATAGTGAGGTTGCTCGCATTCCGGCCAATTTGTGAGACGGAGATTATGGGCCCTTCAACTTCTGGAGCCAGCACGCGGCCCTTCCTGCTGGCTCGTTTCAGTTTAACGACTGATTGGAGTTGGCTTCGTCTCCTTCAGCCCTGCGTTTGCGTCCTGCTGAATTGTTGAGACCATTGGGACTTGCGCTGCAATCGCGGGCGAAGTGGCCTGACTTTCCACATTTAAAACATTTGCCAGAACCATGCTTTTTCTCGCCCAGCAGTTGGATAATCTTCTTCAGCATTTCATTTGTCTCGTCCGGCGTTCCCACTTCCACGCGATGTGCTTTGTAGGCTGGTCTACTTAGGAGCGCCGCCGTTTCACGCGTCTGAGCATACGAGACAGTTTCAGCAAATGTTGGCTTTGGATTCGCGTACGTCTCTCGCTTGGTATACACGTCCCGCATTCCGTTGATGAACCTCTGGATTTTTACTCTTTCGAGGTGCTCGCCAGATGCATCTCCAATTGCCAAATGAGCCAACCTTTCAACCTCGGAGGCGAATTCCTGTAGAGTCTCGTTGGATTTCTGGCAGCGATTCTCCAGCTCCATCTGGTAAATCTGCCTCCTGTGCTCGCTACCATAACGTCTCTCCACTGCACCCATTAAGGCATCGTAACTGTTCCTTTCACAGTCGGGAATAGTCTGCAATATTTCCGCTGCAGGTCCTTTTAATGCCACGAACAGAGCAGCGGATTTATCGTCCATGCTCCAGTTGTTAGCTGTAGCCGTCTTTTCGAACTGGAGCTTAAAGACTTGGAAAGGAATCGTGCCGTCAAAGGATGGAGTCTTTACCTTGGGCGCGCTGGTCGAAGAAGGTGGACGATTCAACTGCATATCTCGGAGGCGACCTTCCAACTCTTCTACCTTAGCCTCGACTTTCTCCTGTCTCTCTTCAAGTTTGTCCTGTATTTGTGTAATTTTTTCATCCTGTGCTTCCAGCTGTGATGATATGCGTGTCTCCTGTGCCTGTAGCTGAGTTTCTAACCGGGATGACACCTGCGATGACACCTGCGCTGATACCTCGGAAGATATGCGTGTTTCCAAGGCTTGCATCTGTGAGGAAACGTCTGACGACAACTGCGACCTCTGTTCCTGCATCATCTGTGACATGGCAGCCAATAACGTGTTCATGTCCATACCTGTTGATGAACAAGGAGCATTTTGCTGTTCTTCAACCTTCCCGGATGTCTGTTGCACATCCTTTGACGAACATGCAGCCTCATCCTTCTGTTCGTCCTTTGCGGATGTATCGTCGGGTTTACCTTGGAAGTCGTATTTGTCCACGTCGATGCCTTCAGCTTCCATAGCCTCTCGCAACCGGGATAACAATTCCACTTTTCTTCCGGAGGTGGCCAAATTACGCTTTTCTAACTCCTGTTTCAGCTCCTCAATTTTTAAGTCCTGAATTTTCGCCATTTTTAGTAGTTTCTTCTTCGGGATTTATTTAACAATCCCACTTCTGACACCAATTGTTACGATTATCCTTGAACCCTCGTCCGGATTACCCAAATATGC
>NW_023475236.1:0-3277 GCF_013731165.1 Rhagoletis pomonella
AAAAAAATATATACAATTTATATAACAAATCGAGATTAAGCCAAGTGCCGCGGTTACCGAACCCGATCACGAAAAATAATCAAAAATTCCTGTTATAATTATTCAGCCGCGTACTGAATAAGAATATACGCGAGAAACACCAAAAAAAATCAATCAAAATATTTTTAGTGAATAAACATGTTAGTTTGTTAGTCAAATATACGTGGTAAATATACGTGTATGCAAAATTCAGGATATAATGTGATATAAATGGTAATATGTATTTTTTCAAAAATCAATGGGAAAGCTGACCCCCCTATATTAAGAAGGCACAAGTAAGTAACAAAACAACACAAAAACGTCGCTATTTGGTCCAGCACACCCAACCGCAATGCAAAGCCGGCATAGTGGAATGCCCCCCCAGAGTTGAAGGGTATACTGGACTTCGCGTACAATTTTACTGGGCTATTTTTCGGTCTCAATACACCCCACCGCAATGCAGCAAGGGGCAGTTAACCATGCCCCCTGAGCCATGAGGGGTGACTGAGACCCCGATAGTCAGCGCTGGTTGGATTCTCAGCCCACTCCATCGCGATACGTAGGCGCTCAGGAGCGCCAGCGGAGACCTATGGAGTGAGCTGGGGTCCGAAAGAAAAACCTAATTATCACTTTTTTTTTCCAGAAAAAAACACGAGGTGAAAAAAATAAAAATAAATATTCGGCAAAAATCTAAAAGAAAAATCTATTTAAACTAAACCCCACTTAGCGCACTATTTTCCCCACTTCCCGTGTCAACATATCGGACCACTGAACAAAGTTGGAGAAAAAAAAAATCAAATTACAAAAAAAACTAAGTGCGTTTAGCACTGCCTCACCGGGTGAATGCAAAACTCCGGAGGACGTGACGTGAAGTCTCGGAGAAGCCTTCGGTTGCTGACCAAGAGGACCGATCCGAACCAGCACACTCAGCTCCACTCATACCGCCGCAACGCAGCAAGGGGCAGCAACACATGCCCCCCCTGGGACTTGCGGGATGGTGAAGCCTAATGTGCCAGTCAAGACCAGTCAACCTGACCAGACCTCAGGCTACCCCGTTGGGCGCCATCTGTTATGGTACGCATACATTAGGAGCAGCAGTGAATGCAGGCGGCATGAAACAATAGGGTGCACTATGGCTAGTCATGCCGGCTGGGCTGGGTTCTTGCATTCACTTCTGTTCCCTGCGCCATAGTAGAGAAAAGTCATGCCTGTCAAACATCCCAACGGACGAACACACAACAATTAAAAAAAAAATATTAAAAAAATCCGTTAACACCAACAAAAAGAAAGCTGAAAAGAACGTTACATAAATATTTAAAATAACGCAAAAATCAAAAGAAAGCACTAAATCTGAAACTACGAAAACCAAAATGAAAAGCAATGAACCAAAAAAAAAAAAACTATGGCCGAATATGAGGCACCACCGCTGGTATCGTGGTGACTGGTGCTGGCCCACCCTCATCCGTGGCTGCTGGCGCACCCTTGTATCAGCAGCCCCATTATCAAATTCCTAACGTGCCTTCCTAAATAAAGAGCCGAATCAGCATCCCCATTTTATAATTAATTTATTAACACTTCATTCTCTTAAACTAGCTCTTAAAATCTAAAATTCTTAACCCTATCATCTCATAAAAACTAGTTCCTAACATCTAAATCCTACCATCTAAATCTATGCTTAACTACAAGGTGATTAAGACTAAGGTAAGTATCTGTGATTGTATTATCTAATACTAAGGTAAGTATGTCAAATGAAAAGTACCTTCGATAAAGGTAAGTTATTCGTTAATTACAATATATCCGGTATTTCAAGAAAAAAATTAACGTCTATTAAGTAATAGTAGGTAAAAACTTAAGTATTTACTATCAAGGTTAGTAGTCGCAAAGCGGGGAATTAGGTAGGAAAAAAACAGGTAGGTATTTTAATTCGAGGTAAGTCAGGTAAGTATAAGTATCGTAAGTAAGGCTAAGTGGGAATTTATATTTAATAATTCGTTATTCACATGGTATTATTTTTCTCTATATATGAAAATTATTATTATATTTTTTTTAAATTTTATTTTAATGTAGCAAGAGTCTTCGTTTTCCTTCAGTGTTATCCTAACCCTATTTAACTACTTATTTGATTTTATTTTATGATATTGTGGCCAATTCGTATTTATATAATTTATAAATCGTTGTTAATTTAAATTCATTTTATCTAAATTTGTATTTTCGTTTTACTTTGTATTGGTTTAGTTTATTTAATTTTATTAATTTAATTTGATTTTACAATTCAATTTAATCTAGTCGAATTTGTTTAGTTTAATATATATATACACATATATATATATATATATATATATATATTTCCTTGTTTTCGCTATAGAGTTTAATGTAGTTATTTTAATTCAACTTATTCAATTTAAACTTTATGAAGATAATTTTCCGTTAAACCAATTTACGTTGTTTAACTAATCTTCCTCTTTTTATGTATTAAGCAGTTTACCTTAAAGGTGCAATTATGCGTATATATATATATATATGTAGGGAAAGTACGCAATTAGGTTTCCACGAAATAGTACTACCAAGAATGCATACATAAACCCATACTCGAAGGTATGTTCCAAAAAAAAGATTACTGCAATCGAAGGATCCTCCATATTTTTAAAACTTTGCCTTTATAGTTGCAATTCGTAGTATATATACGCATCAATCCTTGGAACTTGTAATACAAAAAAAAACTTCCACATATACCTATCACATTTATACAAAAGTTTAGGTTTCATAGACGCTTTGCCGATCTGCTGGCTATACTTCTAATGATAATTGCTAATTTTAATTATTTAGAGTTCAATTTTAAATTATGAATTGGTTGTAGGGCCCGAAGGACTCACCCTTGTTGCAGCAGGCTTGGGTGTGGCCTGTTGTTGTTGTAGTCGCTTGTGTTGCTCGCTGTTGTTGCGCCCTGTTGCTGCTTTTTTTTCTGTTGTTGCGCACTGTTGCTGCTGTTGTTGCGCTGTGTTGTTGTTTCGACCGATGTTGTTGCTTTCCGGGGTCGCTTCACCGGTGTGGTTATCTTGCCGGTGTTTTGGTCTTGCCGATATTGTGCCGGCAACGGTGTTGCTTCACCGGTGTGGTGCCGGTGTTTTGGTTGTGGCTGATGTTGCGCGCTGTTGTTATTGCGTTGTTGTTGCAATTATTGAGTAGCTAGAAGAACAACAAATTGAAAAGTTAGAAGGAGCAGATTACAAACTTTTAGGGCATTTCTTTGCAATTGTGG
>NW_023475237.1:0-3277 GCF_013731165.1 Rhagoletis pomonella
ACTGCGGCAACACAAAGCGAACAACGAGAAATAGGCAGAATGTTCGAGGAATGACGTAGAATGTTCCACAAAGAGAAACGTCAAGTTGGATGAACACTGCGAACAGCGAGAGAAAGAGAATGAGCGATAAACTTCAGAATGTTCTAGAGTTGCCATAAGTGCCAGCGCAGGTATATAAGGGCGCCGCCACCACGAGGTGAGTTAGTTACGAAGTTACAAGTCAGCAAGCTACAAGTAAAGTGAGCGGAGAATTGAGTGGCGAATAAGCAAGCTATAAGTTTAATTGTGTTAACAAGTAGTAAAGCGTTGTTATTGCTTTAACAAGTATTGTAAAGTGTTTTTTTACTGTATTAGCAAGTATTGTAAATTGTTTGTTGTACAATAAAGTTAATTGTACTACAATTTGGTCAACGTTAGCATTTATTTAACAATCCAGCGATACGAGCCCGAGCGTATTTGGGTAATCCGGACGAGGGTTCAAGGATAATCGTAACAATTGGTGTCAGAAGTGGGATTGTTAAATAAATCCCGAAGAAGAAACTACTAAAAATGGCGAAAATTCAGGACTTAAAAATTGAGGAGCTGAAACAGGAGTTGGAAAAGCGTAATTTGGCCACCTCCGGAAGAAAAGTGGAATTGTTATCCCGGTTGCGAGAGGCTATGGAAGCTGAAGGCATCGACGTGGACAAATACGACTTCCAAGGTAAACCCGACGATACATCCGCAAAGGACGAACAGAAGGATGAGGCTGCATGTTCGTCAAAGGATGTGCAACAGACATCCGGGAAGGTTGAGGAACAGCAAAATGCTCCGTGTTCATCAACAGGTATGGACATGAACACGTTATTGGCTGCCATGTCACAGATGATGCAGGAACAGAGGTCGCAGTTGTCGTCAGACGTTTCCTCACAGATGCAAGCCTTGGAAACACGTATATCTTCCGAGGTATCAGCGCAGGTGTCATCCCGGTTAGAAACTCAGCTACAGGCACAGGAGGCACGCATATCATCACAGCTGGAAGCACAGGATGAAAAAATTACACAAATACAGGACAAACTTGAAGAGAGACAGGAGAAAGTCGAGGCTAAGGTAGAAGAGTTGGAAGGTCGCCTCCGAGATATGCAGTTGAATCGTCCAGCTACTTCGACGAGCGCACCCAAGGTAAAAACCCCATCCTTTGACGGCACGATTCCTTTCCAGGTCTTTAAGCTCCAGTTCGAAAAAAACGGCTGCAGCAAATCATTGGAGCATGGAGGATAAATCCGCTGCACTATTCGTTGCATTGAAAGGACCTGCGGCAGAAATCTTGCAGACTATTCCCGACTGTGAAAGGAACAGTTACGATGCGTTAATGGGTGCAGTGGAAAGACGTTATGGTAGCGAGCACAGGAGACAGATTTACCAGATGGAGCTGGAAAATCGCTGCCAGAAATCCAATGAGACTCTACAGGAATTCGCCTCCGAGGTTGAAAGGTTGGCTCATTTGGCAATTGGAGATGCATCTGGTGAGCACCTTGAAAGAGTAAAAATCCAGAGGTTCATCAACGGAATGCGGGACATGTATACCAAGCGAGAAACGTACGCGAATCCAAAGGCAACATTTGCTGAAACCGTCTCGTATGCTCAGACGCGTGAAACGGCAGCGCTCCTAAGTAGACCAGCCTACAAAGCCCATCGAGTAGAAGTGGAAACACCTGACGTGATGAACGAGATCCTGAAAACGCTCAAGTTGATGGCAGGGAAGAATACTCCTGGTGCAACCGAGAGGAAGGATGGTGCTAGAAAATGTTTTAGTTGCGGAAAACCAGGCCACTTCGCACGCGAATGTAAGACGGGTTCCAACAGGTCAAACAGTTCAGCAGTACGTAAGCGCAGGACTGAGGATGACGAGCCCGACTCCGATCAGTCGTTAAACTGAAACGAGTCAGCAGGAAGGGCCGCGTGCTGGCTCCAGAAGTTGAAGGGCCCATAATCTCCGTCTCCCAAATTGGCCGGAATGCGAGCAACCTCACTATTGGTGGATGTGTGAATGGGCAGGAGCGAGTGCTGACAGTGGATACTGGAGCGTCACATTCCATTATTCGACCTGATGTGACTACTTTTTATGTGAAGCCACTACCTGGAGCAAAGCTGCAGACTGCAACTGGTGAGCGAACCCAAGTGTTAGGAGAAGTACTATGCGAGGTAATAATCGACGGGTTGGCCTCGTACACGAAGTTTATTGTCGCAGACATTGTGGATGAAGTCATCATCGGCGTGGATTTCCTACTTGGGCAAGGCATGAAGATTGACCTCCAGAGAATGATCCTGACAGATCGTCACAGGAAAGTGCCACTTAGGGTTGGTTACGACAGCCAGTACTGCAGTAGACGGTTAGTCTTAGAGGAAGTGTCGACAATTCCACCAGAAACGGAAGCGGTTAGTTGGGCGGAGGTTGGCAGTGATGGAGACGGAGTGGTTTTACCAGGAGAAGGAAGCGGTTCACTGATACAGAAAAAGCGTGACGGTTCCGCTAGCTCAGTGAAGAAGAGGTCGCAACAAGGAAGTGGTCATGGCGAGCCAGGCAGTGTTTCCGGCAGGAGGAAAGCCACTGAACCACGTTGCAATGGTGATACGCCGGTGGCCGGAAATGGAAGCGGCTGTGGTAGCAGTAGGCGCGCTTTGAAGTGTCCTGAAAAAGGTGGTCGGAAAAAGCGAGCAGTTAAGCCGGAAGCCAAGGGTGAGATTATTCATGTCCGGTCAATGAAGTTAGCATCGGCGGAAGAGCGAGATACGAAACGACGGCGGGAGTTTCAGCGTAAGGATCCGGATGTAACAAGATGTGCTGAAGGCAGTGCAGCACGAAGGCGGGAGTCAGGGTGTCAGGGACAGATGATGCGGCATAGATCCGAAAAGGGTGCCCACGCGAAGAGACATGGTCTGGTCACCACCAGTGGCCGGCAGAAGCACGACCATGTGAGATGGTGCACTCCGGATGATAAGCCGGAAGCAATGTCCAGTAACGCATTGCGGTTGTACATGTCACAGAAGAAGAAAAGCTTCACCTTTAAGCAAAGACTTGACTGGAAAGATCCGTTGAAGACTGACAAACGGCTGAAGGACGCAGTGCATCAAATCCAGACAGTGGGGAGACCGAGGACCAAGATGAAAGTGGTCCACTTGGAAAGACTTGCAGCAGTTGGAGTGGCAAGTGTGTCTGATCGGGACGATCAGACTTAGGTGGAGGGCAGTGTGGCGAATACTGCGGCAACACAAAGCGAACAACGAGAAATAGGCA
>NW_023475238.1:0-3276 GCF_013731165.1 Rhagoletis pomonella
CGCAAATTTTACCCCTACCGAAACCAAAGATGTATACACATCAAAAAAAAAAGTCGTTATAAAAACTAATGATGTTCCGATACCAGTACTTAGAAGTATATACTCGAGTGCCTGTACCAGGTACCGAGTATTTTTTGTACTTCGATACGCGTGTGCAAGTATTTCATGGGTATCGAGTATAAAGTGCAAGTATTTACTTGTTTGCTAAATTTGGAAAACCAACTGATAATAGGTCTGTATTGTAGGTTTTGAAAAAAAAACAAGTAATTTTTAGCGAAAAAAAAACCGCCTTCAACTCCCATATAAAAAAAAATATATATATATATCTCATGATCCACTGATCGGATCTCAACCAGATTAGTATGGGACCACCTTTGAGACACTACCTTTCCGATGCAAAAAATTATCGAAATCGGTTAACGTGGTCCAAAGCTATGCGGTAACATACATAAAAAAAAAATAAAAAATATTCCGACGTACTGATAACCTCTTCCTTTTTTGGAAGTCGGATAAAAACGATTAACCACTTGATTTTGCTAGGCTTAAAACTAACAGAACGCTTGAAAATGGAAAACAAAAGTCGTAATCAGCGCAGTATGTGGAGCCAGCGTGGGATTTTCGTCAGCATCATCTGGAATTCGTTTTGAAAGAGAGGAATCAAACACAAGTAAGCGATTAGCTTTCTCATTACTTAACGACTTCTGTTTCAGCATTTTCAAGTAATCCAATTTCAAAATAGGAGGATATCAAAAGGAATTTTTCCGCTCTTCATAAGCCTTTCTCCACTGTATGTTGTTATATTGTAAACGGTCGTTGAACTAAAATTTCTCGTCTGAGTAAATACTTTCGAGTACAAGTAGAATCGAGTATTCCCTAACGATACTTTGAGTAGCATCGAGTGTTCTTTTCGATACTTTTAATGAGTACAGGCATCGAGTACATGGTGGTATCGGGCGAACACTAATAAAAACTGAATTGGCATATTTATACCCGAGCACACTTGTGCACAAGGGTATTATAACTTTGTTCACATAACGGTTGTTTGTAACAGGCAAAACGAATCGAGATAGATATAGACAAATGTATACATAAGTGATCAGTATGAAAAGAGAAATCGATTAAGCGGTGACTGTCTGTCCGATATCTTAACGAAACTCGGTATGTGCACTTCTTTCGGGCGTAGGACGGATGGTATTGAAAATGGGCAAAATCGGACAATAACCACGCCTACCTCCCATATAACGGTAATTTTCCGAAATACGAAAACTGCGATATTTTAGTAACTACTGAAGATTATTCACTCAAAATTGATATTTACAATAACCTTTAGACGAAAAATAAGAATATTGTACATTTTTGGAAAATGGGCGTAGCCACGGATATGGATACATGTGTATATCTTGGTAACCGCTGAACCAATTTCTTCCAAACTTGGTACAGTTGTTAGTCTTGCTACAGCATACCAAATGGCCGAAAATTTTTAAAATCGGACAATAACCACGCCTACCTCCCATATAACGGTAATTTGGAGAAATACGAATTCTTCGATAAATCAACAAATACTAAAGCTAATTTACTCAAAATTTATGATTGCAACTATTCTTTGCCAAGAAATACGCTTATGGCAAAATTTTGGAAAATGGGCGTAGCACCGCCCACTTATGATCACATATATGTATCTCGATAACCGTTCTACCAATTTGTACCAAACTCGGTATGATTATTGTGCTTGCCACATAGAAGCAAAACGTTGAAAATTATTGGAATCAGATTCAAATTACGACCACTTTTCATATAACGGCAAATTTCAGAAATGCTTGAAACTTCAATATTTCGAAATTTAAGGACGCTAATTTACTCAAAACTGATACACACCGGCTTACCATGTAGCGGTACCTGCGCCGGGTATTTAATGTTCGGCTCTGTCCGAACTTAGACTTTCTTACTTGTTTCTTGATAAAATTGGTCAATTATTTACCATTTGGTCCATTTTTCGGTCCGAAAAATAAATTGGAAATGGCAACCGTGCTCCCCACCTCGGCCATCGAAGCCACCATCAGAAACTGGGTGAATACGGGGGTGGTCCCAAAATTACCCGGCCTAACCTAGAGATGGCGGTAGTGCTTTGAAAAATACCACTGTGTTAAAAAGTACAAAATCTATAAAGCTTATGTTTCAAGTTTGAAGACGCCACGTTGTTTAGTATAGGCTTGGCAGCCGTTTTCAGTGAATTTGTGAAAATGGAGAAAATTGGCCATCGTTATGTGATACAATACTTTTATTTGAAAGGCCTCAGCCCATCCAATATAAAAGCTGAAATAGATTCTACTTTGGGTCTGCTCCTTCGTTTACAACAGTAAAATATTGGGTAGCAGAGTTTAAACGAGGCCGTATGAGCTGCCAAGACGAGCATCGCAGTGGTCGACCAAATGAGGTGACGACTCCAGAAATTGTGAAGAAAATCCACAAAGCGGTAATGGGTGATCGTCCACGGAAAGTGCGCGAGCTAGCAGATATAGTAGGCATTTCAAAAAATACCGTATATCGCATATTATCTGAAGATTTGGAAAGCTGTGTCCAAGATAGGTGCCGCATTTGCTCACACTCGACCAAAAACAGTGTCGTGAGGAGCTTTCAATTGAGTGTTTAGCGAATTAATGAATTAATGTTTGAATTGCTACCTCATGCACTATATTCGCCAGATGTAGCCCCCTCATACTATTTTCTGTTCCCCAACTTCAAAAAATGGCTCCGAGGTCAAAGATTTTCTAATGATGAGAAATGATGTCGGCAGTTAATGGCTATTTTGAGGAGCAAGACATTTCTTATTATAAAAAGGGTATCGAACTTATTGAGCATCGCTGGGTACACCCTTCCTGAAAGGAGATTATGAATATAAATATGTATGTATATTTTTTCCCAAAATGTTTGTGTTTTCTTTGTTAGGTCGGGTACTTCTGGGACCACCCCCATTCAGCAATGACTGGGAGGCATAGAGGGGATGCGGTGAATGTCAGATTAAATCGACATGTTGCACCATTGAACTCGCCTGTGTGATTCTCCAATATTATATGGATGTGATTCTCCAATATTATTATGCTTAAGGTATTTCGTCTGAAATAAGTATATGGGCATATCTCCGGTACCGTGTGCTTTTGTGTAACTCACCTTTAAATTAATTTTATTTATGTTTTGATAAGAAATGGGACGAGTTCTTGCAACTTATTTAATTTTTGATGTGTATACATCTTTGGTTTCGGTAGGGGTAAAATTTGC
>NW_023475239.1:0-3007 GCF_013731165.1 Rhagoletis pomonella
ATTAATCATTATTAACTCTCCTTAGCCGGACACTGCGATACATATTTTAATTAACTGATGAATTAAGTGAAATTTTAATTTTCAAACATGTGGCAACCCCGATACTTATAATTCAGAAATAAAAATTTTGCAAACCCCCTGCGATTGATACCCATATTTTATAAAATAATTTGAATTAAATTTTTTAAACAGGTGGCAACCTTCTTCCAACACCTCAAAAATATTCTTAGCGTTCAAACTAAAGATTTATGAACACTCCTTCGTTTGACATCCATATTTTGATATTTCGTATAACTTGTGAATAAGTAAACTAAATACGACATTTCAAGCAGGTAGCAACCCTCTTCAAAATATTTTTAAACTACTACTTTCTGAAACTCCTTTCGTTTGGCACCCATATGGTGATACATATTTCTCTTACCTAATATGATTTTTAAACAGGTGGCAACCCTCCTATAGTTCAGCTAAGAAACAAAACCATTTCGATTGATACCCAGTTTGTAATAACGGCAACTCTTTTAAAAAAAGTAAACCCTTATTGCACATCTACAGTCCAAGGCTTTTAGTTTGACGCCTCATTTTGGAAAATCGAACGAACGGTGCGGATTTGATGGCATTGATTATTAAGTAGTTTGAATTTAATTTTTCAACAGGTGGCAAGTCTTTTCGAAAAACTAAAACCAGTTTGCACATCTACATCTACAGAGCAAGCGCTTTAATTTGGCAACTCAATTTTAAAAATCGGGCGAACGGTACAGATCTTTTATGCTGCACAAAAAATCCCTTCGCGTATTATATATATAGATACTTGTGCAACAATTTTTTGTCATCGCCGTTATCACTGACACGCTGCCGGGGTGATTAAATGCACTCGTTCAATCTTATACATATAAATATGTATGTACATATTTAACTTTTAATCACTAATCCGCATAATTATACACACAGGTTGTTTACTTCAATACACAGCTAATATGTATAAAAAAAATATTAGGATTGTATACATATACATATGTATGTACATATATTTGCTTACATTTGGTTTTTATTTTTGTTGTACTAAGTAAAAGTTTTTTGGGATATTTTTAAATAACAAAATCTGAATAAATATTCGTGCATATGTACATATGTACCTATATTATACCCACACGCAACATTCCTAATATAATACGGACACGTGTGTGCTAGCGTATCATCATGCATTTATATATGTGCGTGTTTATGTACATATACACAACCACAGCGCCAAACAGAGTCGACACCAAAATTTCACTCATCGATACAAAAGACTTAAGCGACAAACTGGCTTATGAAATGCAATTTGGTATGATGGTCACAAAGAAAGTTACACATAAGAATGCATACGAAGGTGCATACATACATGAAATATGTATATACGAGTATCTATTTATGCATAAATTAATGATTTTAAATTATAGTGCTGCGATAATAGTCTAAAAGAGAGAAACACAAATACAAAAATATTTCGTGAAGACAATATATTGAATAAATACCAATGCATGGTATTCATATATCGACTTGAAAAATATGGAGAAAATAAGCGAATGTGGAATAAAGCAGAATATATAAATATTGCAGGGATTTGGTGGATTAGTTAATTGTGTTGGAGCTTCTGACTACCAATTTGAACTCATGTCGAAATTGATACATATTATATATTTATGTAGAGAAGAGTGCAGAATAGTTGAAAATAGAGCATACAAATTGGGGAAGAAGTTGATTATATAATGATTCTAGACACCTACATATTTATGAAGCATATACAAGTATATGAGTTAATAACTTGTTTTCGCACAACGACATGATCGCACATATTGTAGATAACTATGTACATACATTGCTTGTATCAAATATCTATTTCCCCAAAGAATATTTTTAGCCTTGTTATTAATATCTGTTTCCTTTTATTTACAGAAAGATATTTCCAAAGGACTTGTTGCGTTTAAGTAATGATGCAGCATGCGAGCGTTTTGTACTGTCAGCGCGCCATTAGAAGTATGCGCGTCATCGGCCGAACAACTGTCACCAGGATCACGCTTTTTAGCACTAAGGTTAGTGTAAACGTCTGCATCGATATATGTATGTGTATTGATTTATAGTACTTCTGAGGAGAATGATGGCTCCATTTTTGATATTCTCTAGTTTACTTTACTAAATCAAATTATCGGCCATTACATTTAACTAATAGCTCTTAGCATCTAGCGAGCAAACTGTGCGATCTTAGGATATTATTACCGCGGCAGTAGCAGCCCTTATGGGCACAAAAAAACTCGACTCATACAGTTGTTTTAGCGCCGCGTCTAGAGTCACTACAGCGATGTCGAATACCAACAATTACTCTCTGAAGAAGCTGTCGCGATGATAATGAGCTTGAATCAATTGCCAACATTCTGTTTCGCTGTGCGGGCGTACAGTCGAAGCGTCTCAAGTACTTGGGATCACGCTTCTTTAACAGTCTTGGATCTCCTCAGTTTCATTTAAAATAGCAATTGGTTCAGAAGGTTAATGCCATGAAATTACCAAAATTTCTCTCTGAATAAGAATTCTGATTAGGGGAATGCGTCTGCCCCTCATACTCACTGAAGATGGACAACTATATCTCCTAGTGAAAGTATGGAATATTCTGTACAAACCTTCCTAGCCTAACCAAACATAGAATCCGCCAAAAACTGTGTACCAAAAAACACGGTAAATAGATACCTTGAAGTTTTCAATATTGCAACAAAAACGCCAAAGTTCGTTTATAAGAAGTGAGGTGACTTTATTGTTTTTATCATGATACCATAGATATTCACGGGTATACTTGAGCTTATATTCAAGGTCCATTATATATTTCGATGAAACATATATTTATATATTTTCATATACATTTATAGAATACACACGACATGTAAACGTTGTAAAGTCTTATTTCAAACCTTACAATAAAGAATGTTGAATAATATTTTTATTGAGCTTTGTACCACGATTGTTTATTAGGAAAAAT
>NW_023475239.1:3017-3276 GCF_013731165.1 Rhagoletis pomonella
AACCACTGAGCTATGTACATCCCGTAAACTCTTGTTGCTAATTCATTAAATTTTTCCTAATAATTTTTCCTAATAAACAATCGTGGTACAAAGCTCCATAAAAATATTAAAAATAAAATGTTAACAAGCCACAATAACATTGACAAAGAATGTTGACATTAGTTTTATTTTTTCATCTACAAAACTTTAACTTTATTTAAAAAAAAGGGCATGCTGTATTCCTTCTCGCTGTATTATATTTTATGCAATTTTTTAAGAA
>NW_023475240.1:0-3276 GCF_013731165.1 Rhagoletis pomonella
TTGTAAATTGTTTGTTGTACAATAAAGTTAATTGTACTACAATTTGGCCATCGTTAGCGTTTATGTAACAATCCAGCGATGCGAGCCGGAGGATATTTGGGAAATCCCTCAAGGTTTCGAGGATAATCGTTACAATTGGTGTCAGAAGTGGGATTGTTAAATAAATCCCGAAGACAAACTACTGAAAATGGCGAAAATTCAGGACTTGAAGATTGAGGAGCTGAAACAGGAGTTTGAAAAGCATAATTTGGCTACCTCCGGAAGAAAAGTGGAATTGTTATTCCGGTTGCGAGAGGCTATGGAAAAGGAAGGTATCGACGTTGACAAATACGACTTCCATCGTGAGGACGACGCGACATCAACGAAGGACGAACAGAAGGATGAGGCTGCTTGTTCGTCTAAGGATGTGCAGCAGACATCCGGGAAGGTTGAAGAACAGCAAAAGGCTCCTGGCTCATCAACAGTTATGGACATGAACACATTATTAGCCGCCATGTCCCAGATGTCATCACAGCTGTCGTCCCAGCTGGAAGCACAGAAAATGTACATGTCATCGCAGCAGTAGCAGGTTTTTGCGTCTATTTCAAGCATCTTCGATAGAACGTTCATTTAGACATAATGAGATAAACTTATATAGATATATGTGGGCGGCATCAAGCCCCTTTTTCCAAAATTCCATAATAATGTTACTTCTTTTCAAGGAACTGTTGTTAGTATCAATTTTGGGTAAAATTAGCGTTATAAAAAGGTGGTCGTAATTTTAGTCAGATTTCAATAACTTTCAACGTTTTGCTTTTATGGGGCAACCACAATAATCATACTGAGTTTGGTACACATTGAACGAACGGTTACCGAGATACACATATGTGGTCATAAGTGGGCGGGGTCACGCCCATTTTCCAACATTTTATTATAAGCGCACCTTTTCCTATAGGATTATTGCAAACATCAGTTTTGAATAAATTAGCTTCAGTATTTACTGATTTATCGAAGCTTTCGTATTTCTCTAAATTACCGTTATGTGGGATATGGGCGTGGTTATTATCCGATTTTTTTAATTTTCAGCCGTTTGGTAGGTTTTGTGAAGGCCAACAACTGTGCCAAGTTTGGGAGAAATTGGTGGAACGGTTCCCACGTAATCATAAGTGGGCGTGCCTACGCCCATTTTCCAAAAATTTATATTCTTAATTTTCGCCTAAAAATGATTGTACATATCAATTTTGAGTGAGTAAGCTTCAGTAGTTACTAAAATATCTCAGTTTTTGTATTTCTTAAAACTACCGTTATATGGGAGGTAGGCGTGGTTATCGGCCATCCGTCCTACGCTCAAAAGAAGTGCACATACAAAGTTTCGTTAAGATATATCAATTTGTACTCGAGTTATCGTGTGCACAGACGGACGGACAGACAGTCACCGCTCAATCGATTTCTCTTTTCATTCTGATCATTTATGTATACATGTGTCTATATCTATCTCGATTCGTTTTGCCTGTTACAAACAACCGTTATGTGAACAAAGTTATAATACCCTTGCGTACAAGTGCGCTTGGGTATAAAAATACTTGACATCCGCATTCGCATCCGCGGATGTCTAAAATTCCACATTCGCAACATCCCTGATATTAACATGATATTAACAATAGTTAAGCCGTTAACTAATGTATCCCGCCGGACAATGAACCTTTGTTAAGTTTCCCCTTAACGTCAGTTATTGTCCGGCGGTCCAAACTTAGAAACCGCAATTTATGTTCTTCACTTCTATTTGGAGAACAAAGAGGACACAACGCATCTATCAGGCCACTTCCTAAAGGTAATCAAAAACGCATTTTGTATATGCATAAATATAGATATATCACAATCGAAATAGTTGATTCAAATAAACGTTGCAAAATACTAAATTCGTTCTTTCAATATTTTTTCATTTTTCCTCCATATTATAAAACACTGGTGCGTCCAATTACGATCCTTTCGACGCCCGAGGTTTTACATTTTGGTCCTACTGAGCCGTGAGAGTTTTGAGACACTAAGTTCATCACCGCCATTTCTTATCACATAGAGCGATACCACAAGTGTAACACCAGCGCAGTTCTTCAGATACCGTCCATTGAGTCTATCAGCGACCATTTTGCCACAACGCGAGCGATATTTGCGACATCAACCGCGGTTTTTCTACATTAATACAGTCCATTGGTTTGATATCATATACAGCGAGTGTTCCTGATTGTCAACGGATTTGCCCTAAATCTAACAAAGACATCACAAACCGCATCTGTGCAACAATCAACAAATACCACCTTCCATTCAGCGTGCTTACACCAAAGTCACCGACAAAACAAGGTACGTGGTTACGCACATATTCCAGTGCACTTTCTCAAAAAAAAAATTTAAATCATATATCCATTTATTTTGTGAGCAATTGTGCTGCATTTAAATTGCACAGAAAACACACGCAAGTGCAAACGAGATTGACGCGGGTGACTTTGTGAGGAGCGAAAATTTGTGCATAGCTTTTCACAGAAAACACACGCAAGTGCAAACGAGATTCACGCGGGTGACTTTGTGAGGAGCGAAAATTTGTGCATAGCTTTTCAAATTACCAAAGGAGCTAATTCCGTCTGTCCGCGAATGGCAAAAACGGCTGAGGTTGGTTGCAAGGTGCACATTTTGCATACATACACACACAAGTGAAACCTGCACATTCAATTAATTTTAGTTGCTTTGGTATCATTTATTTAACTCAATTAGTTTAAATAATTTCCCGAACCGATTCTGTCTGTCCACGGCTGGGAACAGACAATTGAAGATACACACACAAGACAATGAAAAGAGGTTATCAGGTGCAATTCGTTTGTAATATATTGTGGCGAATACTGCGGCAACGCGAAGCGAACTACGAGAAATAGGTTGAATGTTCGAGGAATGACGTAGAATGTTCCACAAACAGAAACGTCAAGTTGGATGAACACTGCGAACAGCGAGAGAAAGAGAATGAGCGATAAACTTCAGAACGTTCTAGAGTTGCCATAAGTGCGAGCGCAGGTATATAAGAGCCATGACACAGCGGAGTTGAGTTAGTTACGAGTTACAAGTCAGCAAGCTACAAGTAAAGTGAGCAGAGAAGTGAGTTGCGAATAAGCAAGCTATAAGTTTAATTGTGTTAACAAGTTTAGTAAAGCGTTGTTATTGCTTTAACAAGTATTGTAAAGTCTTTTTACTGTATTAGCGAGTATTGTAAATTGTTTGTTGTACAATAAAGTTAATTGTACTACAATTTGG
>NW_023475241.1:0-3276 GCF_013731165.1 Rhagoletis pomonella
TTAAAATCGGTTCAGTACTTTGAGAAATAAATCGTTACAAGCACATTCAATGTAATCAATTTTATATAATAGTACATGTATAGAGGGGTTTGTGTGTTATACTGTTCGTTGATATGTAACAGCGAAATTTAGAGCACAATGAAACGTATGCACCTATTTATGTATGTACAAACATACATATGGTGTTCAAATGGACCAAATTTGGTCCATTTCTTTTCATTTGGTCCATTGGCCCAATTCCTTTTAAAATGGTCCATTTCATAAGCCTTTGGTTAGGTTATAGGGATGGGTAGTGGGGCATTGAAATTCGATTTTTTCCGAATTTCGAACATTGCCCAACCATTCAATTTTTCGATTCGAAATTCGGTGGTGCAAATTCGATTTAATTCGAATTTTTTCGAATTTCGCAAAATTTTTTTGAAGTGAAACTTCTTAATCGAGTTCGGAGCGTTAAATATTTAACACCAAGTCATAAAATCTGTATTTAAAAAAATTAGGAGTCGAATTAAAGGCTTGTCCTTTGGGTCTGCAACATAGTTTTAGTTCTATGAAAAGGGTTGCCACAGGTTAGAAAATCAAATTCAAATAATCGCTTCCGCAGATGTTTGCGT
Organism: Rhagoletis pomonella; assembly: GCF_013731165.1. Lineage (NCBI taxonomy): Eukaryota > Metazoa > Arthropoda > Insecta > Diptera > Tephritidae > Rhagoletis > Rhagoletis pomonella. The sequence goes on from NW_023475241.1 coordinate 612, forward strand.
TAAATATTTAACTCCAAGTCATAAAATCTGTATCGTTCGTTCGATTTTCAAAAAGGGGGTAGGTGTCAAATGAAATGTAGATGTGTAACATGGTTTTAGTTTTATGCCATATGTAAGAAAATCAAAATCAAATTACATATTTAATAAGTTAAATAAATTACTCCAACATGGGTATCAATCGAAATGGTTTTAAACATGATACAAAAAAGAAGGTAGTTTCAATAAACAACTTTTTGATTAAAAAGCAGATTTTTGACAATTGCTCAATTGTGAAAAATTCGAAGCGGCATTACCCAATTGTAAGTTTTTTGGTGTGGGACATTTTATATCCTAAATTTGGGATTATAAAGTAAATAGTTGTATTAATATATACCTTTAAAAACAAATCAATATCTTATTTTGAAAACGTTTAAATTTTACATTAAATTCGATAACAACTTGCCAAATCATTATTTTAATATTAATACAATTTTGGTGAACATATTTTAAAATTATGTTAGTGTCCTCATGTCATCTCATTAATTCACAATGTAGTTTTCTATATCGGATACGTGATTCTGATGTAATTCTGAAATTACACATTTACACAAATTACTGAAATTACACATTTCGATGTGTTATTTAATACATATTGTCTTTGTCCATTTAACAGCAATGGAATTTACTTTGGAACTCATGGGCCGTAAAATTCTTCTAGCAACACATAGGCTGCGTTTCTTTATACATTCCGGATAATCCCATTTCACAGCCGGAACAAACAGAATACGTTTGAAATATACGTTAGCATATCATCAGGAATATTCTAAAGAATAAGTAAACAAAAAAGTTTATTCCAAATGTTCGGAATGAATAAAGAAATGCAGCCATATTGTTTTCACATACAATTTTGACACACCCAAAATTGAAGGATAAAATAAATAGATAAAAACAAATTTTCAATAAAACTGATTTGTGTAGTCCAGGGTCGTCTTTAGTAAATTTTTTGGAGGCTGTTTTAACATATCCTATCTTATTATATATTTCTTAGCTTTTCTACATTCTGAGAAGTTGAGTAAATGAAGTCTAATATTCTTTTTTGGTCAACTACGATGTTTGATTTCATTTTTTGCAATCATTAGTTCATTTCGCTTGAGGAGTCACAATGCCCATACCGGCTTTTTTTGAAATTTCGGACACAAGTTTTCCAATAATGGTTATAGGCTAAAACAAAACCGATATCTAAAGTGCGTGTAGAACCTCCCATAGAAATCGAATTTTTCATAGTGCATATCTCTGAAAGTATTTGTGGTAGAGTCCTGGAACTTTGTATGGATATATGTATATGAAGCCAATCTTAAGCTCATGGAAAAATAAGAGTTTATTGGAAAATGCGGCGTGCCACCGTAGAACTAGGAATAGAGGTAAATGAAATCAATCCCAAACCTATGAAAAATGGTGGTATATGAAAACAATCTCGTAGCCGTTCAAAAGAGCTAGCGGTATAAGCCAAATAAACTAAAATTCTGGTGACGCATAAAAACCTCTGGAAGCATTTACCTAGAATACAGAGATAAGGTATTTTTCCAACGAAAATATGTACAGAAAAACGGGCGCCACACCTTATGGAAAGTAACATGATCACAGGGTGTATCCCGAAAACCATTTTAAGCTAAACCTTCAGGGATTATATTCTTGCCAAGACCCACAGGCATAAGCCGAAATTGCGTCGCAAGTTTTATGATCGGCTTGGGTAAGGTTTAACCACTTAACCCCCCTTTGTTTTCGTCGCTACTGAATTCTATAAACTGTCAGCTTTCACACAATTTAAAATATACATGTGTATTTAAAAATGTCATGAAAATTGTGTTGCTAGCTTCATGTTGCAAAATGTTTCCAGGAAATGTTGTGGAATTTCAAACTTATTTCTTGTTTATTTCTTATACTGCTATGCTTAAGAATAAAATATTTTTAAATCGACAAAACATTAATAAGAAAATTTGAAGGATTTTAGATATTGGGTATGGTAGCACGAAATGTCACAATCTGCTTAATTGTCAGGTTGTTAATATGGCGACGAAAAAGTGACAATGGAACTACCTTGTTTTTTGTATCATGGTTTTGAATAAACTTTTTTTTAATTACATTTGGGAGGGTTGCCATCTGTTTGAAAATTCGAATTTATATAAAGAAGTGTTGTACTTAAAATACTATGCAACAATTAAAATCTTTTTGAGGAGCTTGAAGGGAGTGGCCACCTGTTTAAATAGTTAATCTTTAATTAGTTAATAAAATTACACTGTGCGACAGCCGAAACCAGCCCGTACTCTGTTAACATTTTCTGAATGTCTATCCATCCAGTAGTAAAACGCTCGATGGATATGTAAAAGTTAGCTCGTATTTAAATTTTATGGCCTACTAAAGTTTTCATATCTCGGCCTAAGTAGTTTTCAAAAAAGTCGAAAAAATAGTTAAAATAAATGTCTGAGCGAAATTAAAGGTTAAGACATATATATTAAAATTTCTTTGGAAATATTTTCGTAGAACATTTTAACCCATTATCTCCCGCCTAAAACGGTCATATTTGACCCTTACTTCAAGAAATCTCGCAAAAAGCAAATTTTGCAGATCGTTTATGGATTGATATATTCTAAAAAATTATTCTCCGGAAAATTTTACTAGGGGTCTT
>NW_023475242.1:0-3275 GCF_013731165.1 Rhagoletis pomonella
TTTTTTCTAATAGCAGTCGCACCCCGGCAGGCAATGGGAAACCTCTGAGTGTATTTCAGCTCCGGAAAACACCTTTTCATAAAAACACAATCGCTATTCGGAGTCGGCGTAAAACTGTAGGTCCCTCCTCTTTGTGTGACATTAAGGCGCACGCCACAAATCGGCGCAGATGCAAATCGGCCAAACGCTAACAGTGATATCTCTCAGCAAGGAGTAGCGTGCGCTTCCGTCGGTTATCCTACCAAATCCAATGGCAGAAAATCTAAAATAGCATTCAGAGCATCGTTTGTGCATATCATACTACACTAGGGATGGGTAAATTCGATATTCGAAGCTTCGATATTCGAATTTTAATCGAATTTTAGCTCCGAAATGGCGAATTTTTGAAATCGAACTTTGTGTTGCTGAAATTCGGATAACATCGAATTTTTCTGAAAAAAATCGAATTTCATATTTATTTCCAAAAAATCAACTCTTCAACTTTTTTGTTTCTGATTAAATTAGTCATCACTGTGTGTGGCCCTCCATTTGTCTTAGGGATGCATGTAAAAAATACATGTTTTTCGATCTGATGCATCGAAACAAAACATCTGTGCCAAGAAGGAACTGTTATTCTTAAATAAAAAAAAAAATAATGTAAAGTATTTTTTTGTTGGTTTTTTATTTTAAATTTTTAGAGGCTTTTACGTTGGTAAATAGCACGAAGCTTTTGCCTGAGATGACCCCTAGTAAAATTTTCCGGAGAATAATTTTCTAAAGTATACCAGTCCTCTAACGACCTTCCAAAGTTGCTTTTTGCGGGATTTAATGAAGTAAGGATCAAAATGGCCCTTTTAGGCGGGAGCTAATAGCTTAAAATTATCTACGAAAATATTTCCCATGAAATTTTATTTTATATGTCCTAACCTTTAATTTCGCTCAGACATTTATTTTAACTATTTTTTTGAAAACTACTTAGGCCGAGGCACGAAAACTTTAGTAGGCCATGAAATAAAAATACGAGCTAACTTTCGCAAATCCGCCGAGTGTTTTACTACTGGATGGGTATACTTTCAGAAAATTTTAACAAAGTCCGGGCTGGTTTCGGCTGTCCTACAGTGTAATTTGAGTTTAATTTTTTAAATAGGTGGCCACTCTCTTCAATCACCTCAAAAATATTGTAATTGTTGCATAGTATTTTAAGCACAATACTTCTTTAACTAAATTCGACTTTTCAAACAGGTGGCACCCCTCTTAAATGTAATTAAAAAATAAAGTTCATTTAAAATCATTTCGATTGATACCCGTATTGGGGTAATTTATTTAGCTTATTAAATAATTTGATTTTGATTTTCTTACATACATTCATATGGCACAAAACTAAAACCATATTACACATCTACAACGCAAGCCTTTTTGAAAATCGAACGAACGATACAGATTTTATGACTTGGTTTTAAATATTTGACGCAAACATCTGCGGAAGCGATTATTTGAATTTGATTTTCTAACCTATGGCAACCCAATTTCATAAATTACTCACTTGTGAACGCGCTTATGAAAATTATTGTATGAAGCATACATGATTAGCGTGCCAAAGCAGATGGCTAACGAAAAGAACATCTGTGTAATAGCAGCATACCAAACCTACCATTGAATAAAAATCAAATCAAAACTTAAGTAAACAACTATAATTGACGATACTTACCTCAGGATTAAGTAGCTGATCCCATTGCGGTTTTAGGAAGTAAACTATACCATCCCAGGCGCCAGGCAAAGTTAGTGCGCGCCCGAGTAGAATAAAAAGTACGACATAAGGAAATAAGGCTAGAAAATACGAAGCTTTGCCAGAGCTTTGAATGCCTGAAGAAAAATAAAAATGGAGAAAGCATTAATAAAGCTCAACACATACATACATATATATATGTACGTACACGAGTTGTAGTAGAACTTACCTTTAATCAAAGTAACTGCAATCAAAACCCATACCAGAAATAAATAGATCACAAGATCCAAACTTGGCGCCCCGATACCATCTTCAATATTATCCTTTTCGCGAAGCACTACCTTGCTTTAAGTAAGTAAGTAAAACTTAAGTGACTATTTAAGTACATACATGCATATTTATAAATTCATTGTGCCACTCGTACTTACGTGAAATACAACTCTGCTGAGGAGACCAATTTCTCATGAGATGTATTGCCAATTAAGCTGGAGTTGTAGGTGGTGATTGACGCACAATTGGCGCCCCATTCCGGCTGACATGTCGCCCAAGGTAGCAATGGCGTGAAGGAGGCGAGTAAGTATTTGATTGTCAGTGCCATAATGGCGGCATAGTAGGTAGTAGCTAATGCTGTAGCGTAAACTTGGCCATACGCAATGCCTGTGGAGTTGGGAATTACGGTTATAATACTTAGATCGATACTTTAGTTGTTACTTAAATTAAATATTTTTGTGTACTCATAGAGATTAAGAAGAAATTGAATGATGGAACTTAAAAAAAATGGAAAATGTTTATTTTACAGTTGTTTGGAGTAAATCAGAAATAGTCGGTGTAAGCGAGGTGAATTTCAGAAGTTTCTCATTTGAGCATAATTGTTTCAATAAACTTTGCCTGTACGAAAAGGCCTTTTGAGCCTATCAATCTACCGTTACACACCAGAGTTTGGCCAGAGCTATTATTACACACTATACATACTCGTATCTTGCACGCTACGGTGGTTCTACTATGCCAACCTTACAACCAAAAAGGTGCATTCGAAAGAAATTTTTCTGTAGATTACAAGAGTTTTCATGGTTTCAAAATTGATTGCTTTTTGATTGAATGAATCAATTAAAGGCGAACGCGGATACGAAAATGAATATAAAGACGGGGACGAGTAGGAAAACGAATACGAATACGATAACGACTGCGAAGGCAAATGCGGAGGCCAATAGGAAGGCAATGACAAATACGAATAAAAACCACTGCAAAGACCAACCCAAAAGGACTACGAATACAAGAACGAATACGAATATAAAGACGAATTCGGGGAGTAAAACGACGTTTACGAAAGTGAAAATCGAATAGGAGGACGAATATAAAGACGAAGACCAAGATTAAAGATAAGGTTAACATTAAACTTAAGATGCATTTCTGCAATATAAAGAGCACTAGAAATGAATAAAAAGAAGTTTCACTTTAGTAGTGTGGTCCAGGCGCAATGGTTTTTGATTTTTTGTTTGTTTTATTTTTTTGTTACCGTTTTATTTTTTTTTTTTAAGAAGAGCTTTTTTATTTTCACATTTAGTTTAGT
>NW_023475243.1:0-3275 GCF_013731165.1 Rhagoletis pomonella
GAGCATATTTGGGTAATCCGGACGAGGGTTCAAGGATAATCGTAACAATTGGTGTCAGAAGTGGGATTGTTAAATAAATCCCGAAGAAGAAACTACTAAAAATGGCGAAAATTCAGGACTTAAAAATTGAGGAGCTGAAACAGGAGTTGGAAAAGCGTAATTTGGCCACCTCCGGAAGAAAAGTGGAATTGTTATCCCGGTTGCGAGAGGCTATGGAAGCTGAAGGCATCGACGTGGACAAATACGACTTCCAAGGTAAACCCGACGATACATCCGCAAAGGACGAACAGAAGGATGAGGCTGCATGTTCGTCAAAGGATGTGCAACAGACATCCGGGAAGGTTGAAGAACAGCAAAATGCTCCTTGTTCATCAACAGGTATGGACATGAACACGTTATTGGCTGCCATGTCACAGATGATGCAGGAACAGAGGTCGCAGTTGTCGTCAGACGTTTCCTCACAGATGCAAGCCTTGGAAACACGCATATCTTCCGAGGTATCAGCGCAGGTGTCATCGCAGGTGTCATCCCGGTTAGAAACTCAGCTACAGGCACAGGAGACACGCATATCATCACAGCTGGAAGCACAGGATGAAAAAATTACACAAATACAGGACAAACTTGAAGAGAGACAGGAGAAAGTCGAGGCTAAGGTAGAAGAGTTGGAAGGTCGCCTCCGAGATATGCAGTTGAATCGTCCACCTTCTTCGACCAGCGCGCCCAAGGTAAAGACTCCATCCTTTGACGGCACGATTCCTTTCCAAGTCTTTAAGCTCCAGTTCGAAAAGACGGCTACAGCTAACAACTGGAGCATGGACGATAAATCCGCTGCTCTGTTCGTGGCATTAAAAGGACCTGCAGCGGAAATATTGCAGACTATTCCCGACTGTGAAAGGAACAGTTACGATGCCTTAATGGGTGCAGTGGAGAGACGTTATGGTAGCGAGCACAGGAGGCAGATTTACCAGATGGAGCTGGAGAATCGCTGCCAGAAATCCAACGAGACTCTACAGGAATTCGCCTCCGAGGTTGAAAGGTTGGCTCATTTGGCAATTGGAGATGCATCTGGCGAGCACCTCGAAAGAGTAAAAATCCAGAGGTTCATCAACGGAATGCGGGACGTGTATACCAAGCGAGAGACGTACGCGAATCCAAAGCCAACATTTGCTGAAACTGTCTCGTATGCTCAGACGCGTGAAACGGCGGCGCTCCTAAGTAGACCAGCCTACAAAGCACATCGCGTGGAAGTGGAAACACCGGACGAGACAAATGAAATGCTGAAGAAGATTATCCAACTGCTGGGCGAGAAAAAGCATGGTTCTGGCAAATGTTTTAAATGTGGAAAGTCAGGCCACTTCGCCCGCGATTGCAGCGCAAGTCCCAATGGTCTCAACAATTCAGCAGGACGCAAACGCAGGGCTGAAGGAGACGAAGCCAACTCCAATCAGTCGTTAAACTGAAACGAGCCAGCAGGAAGGGCCGCGTGCTGGCTCCAGAAGTTGAAGGGCCCATAATCTCCGTCTCACAAATTGGCCGGAATGCGAGCAACCTCACTATTGGTGGATGTGTGAATGGGCAGGAGAGAGTACTGACAGTGGATACTGGAGCGACACATTCCATTATTCGACCGGATTTGGCCACTTTTTATGTGAAGCCACTACCTGGAGCAAAGCTGCAGACTGCAACTGGTGAATGCACCCAAGTATTAGGAGAAGTACCATGCGAGGTAATAATCGACGATTGGGCCTCGTACACTAAGTTTATAGTGGCAGACATTGTGGATGAAGTCATCATCGGCGTGGATTTCTTACTTGGCCAAGGCATGAAGATTGACCTCCAGAGAATGATCCTGACAGATCGTCACAGGAAAGTGCCACTTAGGGTTGGTTACGACAGCCAGTACTGCAGTAGACGGTTAGTCTTAGAGGAAGTGTCGACAATTCCACCAGAAACGGAAGCGGTTAGTTGGGCGGAGGTTGGCAGTGATGGAGACGGAGTGGTTTTACCAGGAGAAGGAAGCGGTTCACTGATACAGAAAAAGCGTGACGGTTCCGCTAGCTCAGTGAAGAAGAGGTCGCAACAAGGAAGTGGTCATGGCGAGCCAGGCAGTGTTTCCGGCAGGAGGAAAGCCACTGAACCACGTTGCAATGGTGATACGCCGGTGGCCGGAAATGGAAGCGGCTGTGGTAGCAGTAGGCGCGCTTTGAAGTGTCCTGAAAAAGGTGGTCGGAAAAAGCGAGCAGTTAAGCCGGAAGCCAAGGGTGAGATTATTCATGTCCGGTCAATGAAGTTAGCATCGGCGGAAGAGCGAGATACGAAACGACGGCGGGAGTTTCAGCGTAAGGATCCGGATGTAACAAGATGTGCTGAAGGCAGTGCAGCACGAAGGCGGGAGTCAGGGTGTCAGGGACAGATGATGCGGCATAGATCCGAAAAGGGTGCCCACGCGAAGAGACATGGTCTGGTCACCACCAGTGGCCGGCAGAAGCACGACCATGTGAGATGGTGCACTCCGGATGATAAGCCGGAAGCAATGTCCAGTAACGCATTGCGGTTGTACATGTCACAGAAGAAGAAAAGCTTCACCTTTAAGCAAAGACTTGACTGGAAAGATCCGTTGAAGACTGACAAACGGCTGAAGGACGCAGTGCATCAAATCCAGACAGTGGGGAGACCGAGGACCAAGATGAAAGTGGTCCACTTGGAAAGACTTGCAGCAGTTGGAGTGGCAAGTGTGTCTGATCGGGACGATCAGACTTAGGTGGAGGGCAGTGTGGCGAATACTGCGGCAACACAAAGCGAACAACGAGAAATAGGCAGAATGTTCGAGGAATGACGTAGAATGTTCCACAAAGAGAAACGTCAAGTTGGATGAACACTGCGAACAGCGAGAGAAAGAGAATGAGCGATAAACTTCAGAATGTTCTAGAGTTGCCATAAGTGCCAGCGCAGGTATATAAGGGCGCCGCCACCACGAGGTGAGTTAGTTACGAAGTTACAAGTCAGCAAGCTACAAGTAAAGTGAGCGGAGAATTGAGTTGCGAATAAGCAAGCTATAAGTTTAATTGTGTTAACAAGTAGTAAAGCGTTGTTATTGCTTTAACAAGTATTGTAAAGTGTTTTTACTGTATTAGCAAGTATTGTAAATTGTTTGTTGTACAATAAAGTTAATTGTACTACAATTTGGTCAACGTTAGCATTTATTTAACAATCCAGCGATACGAGCCCGAGCATATTTGGGTAATCCGGACGAGGGTTCAAGGATAATCGTAACA
>NW_023475244.1:0-2095 GCF_013731165.1 Rhagoletis pomonella
CCAAATTTTTATTGGTGTATTTTATGGACTTTATATGAATACATAATTTTATTGTAAGGATGCCGATTCAAATTAATAAAAATCAATGTTTCTTGCACAACGGTCGATTTCTTCTGGCATGATTGAAGGTGCTGCACATATTTCGTTGTCGCTTATAATTGTCAGTGTGCTATGATTTTGTTTAAATTTTTGTAAAATTGCTTACCACACTTACGATTGCTATAAATTTTGCTTCCATTTTTTTTTTAATTTTCTAATTTGATGCCTTCAAACTAAAAACAAAAGCACCTAAATCGCACCAAGCACAAAACTAGAAAATTTTCGCGTATTGAATACCCACTAAATTTGGTGCGTAAAGCATCAAGTTGGCAACAGTGAATGTAAACAAAAGTATTTTATGACGTCAGCGATTTGGTGGATGCTGTCAAATCGACGAAGAGAGGGTTAGCGGTCCGCGAATGGCGCGACCTTTATTTTCTGGATCGTGACCATTCCCTATATTCTTTAAACCACAAGGAATTTTTTGATGAGACTCCATACGAATATTCAATTGCTAGCATCGCAACTGCCTCTTTTACGTTTATTTTCCAAGAGCTCTTCAACGACTCGGCGCCAGTGAGTCTTTCGCAATCGTATGCTGCTATGGTTCATTATACTAAAGCCAGTCTTCCGACATAAGCTACCATTCTATATGAACACAGATATGTATCCTTCCTAATAGGCTTGTAAAATGCCCAATACCCAAATCCCTCGCATGAACTATTATCGGTAAAAAATTGGGTACGCTCAAATCTGGCATCGCTGCAGCAAGTACTTTGTCACCATGAACCAAAAATACAAGATCACGTAAGAACGCGACGTTGTATTTGTAACTGGTTTTGAGAAAAAAGTTTGAGGAAGCGGGTTCGTCAGCTGAGTGTTTGTTTACTTCACAAGCACCACTATTTTACACTTTTATTCAAGTAAAGAAAAGTTAATTCAACATGACAACACATTTTAAAGAATTTTGTTGCATTATTTTACCTAAATTGTGCGTTTAAAGTGGCTGACAATAATTTTGGCTAATTTTGGTTTTCGTTGTTTTCTTTGATTTGTTTACTTTTCGCTCGTTTTCTAGTGAAACAAGATGGCGTAGAACCCGCTAAAAAAATCTACTTTTTTCACTCTGTTGTTCTTACGTGATCTTGTGTCTTTCGTTCATGCTTTGTCACGCCAGTGAAACAGTGTTGTTTTTTAAGTACAATTGTACTTTTTTCATTACAATTAATTTTAAAAAGTACAAAAGTACAATTTGCCGATTTTAAGTACAATTTCAACATCAAAAATACTTTTTGTACCGAACGCTCAAATCTCTTCTAGCACTTTGATTCTTAATCCGTTTACATTTAAGTAAATGGATATACCTATATTTCATATTTGCTACAAAACGAAATTATGAATTGTAATTTTGAATGTAAACGTGATTGTGAACAGTAATATGATTGATGTGTGTTATGGAGATTGAGATTTCTTATCACCGGCGGGTGAAATATCCCTCATCGCTATTTATTTTGAAAAAATCTTTGGAAATGCAATTTACCTAATGGCGATCCTGCAGAAATAGAAGTAATTGAGCAATTCGGGGGTTGAAAGTAAAAAAAGGTATGTAAATTCCAAGCGTTGAAATTAAAAATTTCCCTTGAGGATTTCCATTTTATCGATAGTGATCTCATTTTATGTTCATTAATATGAATTGACCTATATAGTGTATTAATGTTTTATCATCATTGTCTTCATCTTTGACAAAATTACACGGTCACCCGGTATTTATTTTATTTTTTTAAATAATTTTAATTATTTTTTTTATAAAATTGTAGCTCAAACAAAACCTTGCAAATAAATTCAAACTTGAAAGATTGAAAAAAATCAACAAAATTTCATCAAATTTTCACAGTTTTTGTTCAGAATTTGATAATTGAGAAATATAGCTAAACGCTAATTTCTTAGCACATATGATAATTTCGCCCTTGAGAAAAAAATCATTGTCACATACGATAAAATTTACATTAAATTATAGGGGTAGCTATTGGGATTTAAGACGTAATATTTGAACAGG
>NW_023475244.1:2195-3275 GCF_013731165.1 Rhagoletis pomonella
GGTTGAAAGTAAAAAAATTTATGTAAATTCCATGCGTTGAAATTAAAAATTTCAATTGAGGATTTCCATTTTATCGATAGTGATCTCATTTTATGTTCATTCATATGAATTGACCTATATAATGTATTAATGTTTTATCATCATTGTCTTCATCTTTGACAAAATTACACGGTCACCCGGTATTTATTTTATTTTTTTAAATAATTTTAATTATTTTTTTTATAAAATTGTAGCTCATTGTCAAACAAAAACCAAATATAAATTCAAACTTGAAAGATTGAAAAAATCAACAAAGTTTCATCAAATTTTCACAGTTTTTGTTCAGAATTTGTAGACATGTTTGTAGGCAAGTTTGAAGTGTCTAAAAAATACCATTGATTTTTTGAATTTTTCTGTTTGCGGTGTGTTGATTTTTTTAATGTTGCAAAAAGATTGAACCTTGGTACGGCTTTTTTAAGAAAAAACTATTTTTTATAAAAAAATACACAATATTAAGATATATGGTCAAATCTTGTCAACATGTGAGTGTCGTAAAGTTTTGATAAGCACTTGAAATGCTATTAAATTGTCAAAACTTATTACCGAATCCAAAAAGATGTCTCTTTTATCCATTAATAATAAGTTTGTTGTTGAGGTTGTGCTAGCGCTTTTACGAAAATGCTTGTTGACAGCAATAAAATCAATAAAAGCGCGATCACATCCTCACCGCATGAGTGTTCGACACCAACTGACGGTATGCAGTTTTATAGTCGATTCAATTTTAGTATTATAAAGTGAAAGTGCAGGTAAGAATTCATGTTGATTTTTAATATTTTTTTGCGTTTTCTTTATACAAATTGGATGTACAAAAATTTCAGTATGGAAGAAAAAGTGCTACACCTTCAACGAAAAAAGTTTTCAAAAATCTACGCGAATTGAATGTACTATCCCGATCATTTAAACATCTCGGACTCGCCCACCACTAAAAATGATTATTTAAATCTAAAGTATATATTAAATGATATTTAACATTTGCTTTAGAGATGAAATTTCGACAAATTTGTTTAAACAAAAATGTTAACCGCATATGCAGAATGTGGA
>NW_023475245.1:0-3275 GCF_013731165.1 Rhagoletis pomonella
AAAAAAAAATTCGCTTACGTTATTTTGGCGGTGAGGGCTCGATATGACCTCCGACCTGGTCTAATGTACATATCTGCGTATGCGACGTTGTAGCAATTCCCAATCAGGCTAACTATTGCGTACGCATTGTTTCACATCCCCTTACGCACACGCATATAGATATAAAACTGTGTAGATATGTGTGTGTGCATTTTCGTAACATTTGATAAATTATTAGTTGCCTTTTGTAGTTTTCGTCAAGTACCTGATTTCTTTGCTCATAAATCCTCAACTTGCAAACCGCATTTCGGCGAGGCGGTGCCATGTTGACATGCGAATGCCAACAAAACCACCTCGGATCATCAATTCGCAGTCATGTTGCATGATGAAAAAGCACCAACAAAAGTAGATGTGTTGCAAGAAGCCTCCATACCGACACCCAAACACAGTTACCCTTCACTCCAACCTCTTCTTTTATTTATTTATTTAATTTTCGTTTTCGCAAATAAATCTACTAAGAAATAATAATTTCAGTCTGCAAAACATCAGAAATGACACAAAAATTTGCAGAGACTTTCATATAGCATTCGTTTGCTTATCATTCATCTGTGTAAATCATTGGGCGACAATCAGCTTACCACTTCATGTGACACAATACAGAGGGTGATGCTCTTCAATGCGTAGGGAGTAGTGAGAGAAAACCAAATAACAATAACAAAAGTATTAGCATAAACACCAACGGAGTTACAACCGTGTTGATTGAGGCAGAAATATGTAAATGTTGCTGCTAGCTTCTATCTGTATTATTAAAAGAAGCCGAAGGTGGCTGGTAGGTCGCATGCTTAAAAATAATAAAAGCAAAAAAAAAAGCATAATGCATATATTTACATACTGAGTAAACAAAAAACGCACTGTAGCAAAGACTTGGTGTTTTATTATATCGATGATAGAGTGTTGCATGCCAAATTCTTCAGCCACTTCCTAAAACTTCTCTTTGAATCTCGCAAGCTTCAGAAGGAAGGACGTGAAAAAGGGCCATTTGGCAATGCTTTCAAGAGCCATGATTTCACAAGCAGAATGCTGAATGCCGGCGCTGAACAGACAAAAATTCAATAATTTTTACGTTACAAAAAATTAAGCCAATTGGGATTTATGAAGGAAGCCGAAGTACCCATCCGCTTTCCTCCGATAACGATATCTTTACTGTGTGAAATATCAACCCTTCTACAGTTATTGGGTCAAAATTAACAAATTTTCAAGAAACAGTAGGTACTTTTGCTACACCGTTGACAAATTCTAATCAGGGTATAATTTGTCATTGATATCTTCAGTCGCTATAGTTTTACGTAGAAAGGAAAAACACTTCTTTTTTGGTTGATAGATTTAAATGCCGATAAATTTATAGATTTTGCAATCGATAATAATTAATCGATAATTTTATAAATATATTTGTGGATATTCGTCGACATATTTAGTCTCGCAAAACCCGAAATAGGCCCTAGAATCTTAAAAGTCTAGAAGCAGCCTATAAAATTTCGAAATAGTCCCGAAAACCCCAAAAATTTTATAAATCTAGAATTATTCACGAAATAGCTCCGAAAATCCCGAAGAAGTATCGGAAATTCTTAAATAGTCCCGAAAGTCCTAAACACCCGGAATAGGCTCGAAAACCCCGAAATAGTACCGAGAATCCAGAAATAGTCCCCACGATCCCGTTACTCCTAAAAACTCGAAGTGGTCTCGAAAATCCTGCAATGGTCCCAAAAATGCCGAAATAGTCTCTAAAATCTCGATATAGTCTCGAAAACATCGAAATTCTGAATTTTTACTCTGTGTAAACGGCAAGTATTTTGTATTTACTGAAGCCATATATACTAATGGCCTTATTCATAAAAAATAAAGTAGGTTTAAAGAGCTTTATAAATTGACGTTTTCATACATTTTTCAATTTATAAACCTTTTATAAAGCTACTCTATTTTTTATGAATAAGGCCATAAGTATTTTTGTATCTAGTATTTAGTAAAGAAAAGCATACTCGGTATTTAGTAACATCAAATGTAAATGTAATGTAATAATGTAATAACATATGTAATGCTATCTGTTTTGTTCCAATATGGTTCGATACGATCTGTTTTTTTTTTTAAGAAATAATTTTATCTGATTTAATTTGACGCGATAAGAAAGTTTACTACGCTACTCCGCTTTACCCGCGATAAACAACGATTTTCTTTGGGAAATAATAAAGAGCTCTTATTGAAGTATATGAACTCAAAGAATACAAGAAATTAAGTGGTCTTATTTCCGTTGTTTTTTCAAGTAGATTTTGCAATTTATGTGGCCTTCAAACACATTTTTTTAGCTAAAATATACCAACTTTTTTTTTTTTTTAATAGAGGAGGCCAAAGAGCGATTGTCTTCCAATTACACTCTACGAAATTTTTTGAAGTAGTATTGAAATGTAGACAAACTGCATTCTCAAATTTGGTCTATCACATATATTTTGGAGATATTGGTCAACTAAGTTTTTCGATTTTTATTGATTAGAAGGTACATCTTTGTCATAAAACATATCTGATTTAAAATTTTTGGTACTTCATTTATTGAAGGACCCTCAGAAATTATAAAATGAACGATTTTGTAGAACCCCTTAATAAGTCCTATTAGCAAGGACTTTCCAGGACGAAGTTATTCAACAAAAATATTCCTATAAATATTTAACCAAATACAGGAGCTTAAATTAAAATGTTAAATCTACAGTTGATGGACACAACTAAAGGATATTGTGATGCATTTTTTACTACATAAAGGTCGGCTGCTATATTTACGTACTGAACTAAAAAAATAAAATTATGACGATCAATATACGTAAATAAAAAATGTCTACTACGGAATTTTATTTTCTGCTACGATTTTTCACCTCATTTATTGCGATTTGATATTGCCGAAGTTCTAACCCTGAATAGAAATTACGAACAATTATAATTCTTAACATGCTATACGCATAAAGGGCAACATTTTTGTTATTTCCCCTATACCCTTACTTTTCAAAACGAAGTCATCACGCCTCATCCATCTGTCTTGTGAGTGCTTCTTTGTAATTTTTCATAAACGCATTACCCGACACATAAATGTCAACTCACACGCACGTAAATGCGTACTTATGTATGGACGTATGTACTTATGTGTGATACACACGTACATACATTCAGTATGCTCCCACATGAATGCATTTTTCCTTTTTGTGTGTTAGGGATTCTATGTTTTGTCTGCTCGCCAAAGATGTTGAATTGTTTTT
>NW_023475246.1:0-3274 GCF_013731165.1 Rhagoletis pomonella
AAAAAAATATATACAATTTATATAACAAATCGAGATTAAGCCAAGTGCCGCGGTTACCGAACCCGATCACGAAAAATAATCAAAAATTCCTGTTATAATTATTCAGCCGCGTACTGAATAAGAATATACGCGAGAAACACCAAAAAAAATCAATCAAAATATTTTTAGTGAATAAACATGTTAGTTTGTTAGTCAAATATACGTGGTAAATATACGTGTATGCAAAATTCAGGATATAATGTGATATAAATGGTAATATGTATTTTTTCAAAAATCAATGGGAAAGCTGACCCCCCTATATTAAGAAGGCACAAGTAAGTAACAAAACAACACAAAAACGTCGCTATTTGGTCCAGCACACCCAACCGCAATGCAAAGCCGGCATAGTGGAATGCCCCCCCAGAGTTGAAGGGTATACTGGACTTCGCGTACAATTTTACTGGGCTATTTTTCGGTCTCAATACACCCCACCGCAATGCAGCAAGGGGCAGTTAACCATGCCCCCTGAGCCATGAGGGGTGACTGAGACCCCGATAGTCAGCGCTGGTTGGATTCTCAGCCCACTCCATCGCGATACGTAGGCGCTCAGGAGCGCCAGCGGAGACCTATGGAGTGAGCTGGGGTCCGAAAGAAAAATTTAATTATCACTTTTTTTCCAGAAAAAAACACGAGGTAAAAAAAATAAAAATAAATATTCGGCAAAAATCTAAAAGAAAAATCTATTTAAACTAAACCCCACTTAACGCACTATTTTCCCCACTTCCCGTGCCAACTTATCGGACCACTGAACAAAGTTGGAGAAAAAAAAATCAAATTACAAAAAAAACTAAGTGCGTTTAGCACTGCCTCACCGGGTGAATGCAAAACTCCGGAGGACGTGACGTGAAGTCTCGGAGAAGCCTTCGGTTGCTGACCAAGAGGACCGATCCGAACCAGCACACTCAGCTCCACTCATACCGCCGCAACGCAGCAAGGGGCAGCAACACATGCCCCCCTGGGACTTGCGGGATGGTGAAGCTTAATGTGCCAGTCAAGACCAGTCAACCTGACCAGACCTCAGGCTACCCCGTTGGGCGCCATCTGTTATGGTACGCATACATTAGGAGCAGCAGTGAATGCAGGCGGCATGAAACAATAGGGTGCACTATGGCTAGTCATGCCGGCTGGGCTGGGTTCTTGCATTCACTTCTGTTCCCTGCGCCATAGTAGAGAAAAGTCATGCCTGTCAAACATCCCAACGGACGAACACACAACAATTAAAAAAAAAATATTAAAAAAATCCGTTAACACCAACAAAAAGAAAGCTGAAAAGAACGTTACATAAATATTTAAAATAACGCAAAAATCAAAAGAAAGCACTAAATCTGAAACTACGAAAACCAAAATGAAAAGCAATGAACCAAAAAAAAAAAAACTATGGCCGAATATGAGGCACCACCGCTGGTATCGTGGTGACTGGTGCTGGCCCACCCTCATCCGTGGCTGCTGGCGCACCCTTGTATCAGCAGCCCCATTATCAAATTCCTAACGTGCCTTCCTAAATAAAGAGCCGAATCAGCATCCCCATTTTATAATTAATTTATTAACACTTCATTCTCTTAAACTAGCTCTTAAAAACTAAAATTCTCAACCCTATCATCTCATAAAAACTAGTTCCTAACATCTAAATCCTACCATCTAAATCTGTGCTTAACTACAAGGTGATTAAGACTAAGGTAAGTATCTGTGATTGTATTATCTAATACTAAGGTAAGTATGTCAAATGAAAAGTACCTTCGATAAAGGTAAGTTATTCGTTAATTACAATATATCCAGTATTTCAAGAAAAAAATTAACGTCTATTAAGTAATAGTAGGTAAAAACTTAAGTATTTACTATCAAGGTTAGTAGTCGCAAAGCGGGGAATTAGGTAGGAAAAAAACAGGTAGGTATTTTAATTCGAGGTAAGTCAGGTAAGTATAAGTATCGTAAGTAAGGCTAAGTGGGAATTTATATTTAATAATTCGTTATTCACATGGTATTATTTTTCTCTATATATGAAAATTATTATTATATTTTTTTTAAATTTTATTTTAATGTAGCAAGAGTCTTCGTTTTCCTTCAGTGTTATCCTAACCCTATTTAACTACTTATTTGATTTTATTTTATGATATTGTGGCCAATTCGTATTTATATAATTTATAAATCGTTGTTAATTTAAATTCATTTTATCTAAATTTGTATTTTCGTTTTACTTTGTATTGGTTTAGTTTATTTAATTTTATTAATTTAATTTGATTTTACAATTCAATTTAATCTAGTCGAATTTGTTTAGTTTAATATATATATACACATATATATATATATATATATATATATATTTCCTTGTTTTCGCTATAGAGTTTAATGTAGTTATTTTAATTCAACTTATTCAATTTAAACTTTATGAAGATAATTTTCCGTTAAACCAATTTACGTTGTTTAACTAATCTTCCTCTTTTTATGTATTAAGCAGTTTACCTTAAAGGTGCAATTATGCGTATATATATATATATATGTAGGGAAAGTACGCAATTAGGTTTCCACGAAATAGTACTACCAAGAATGCATACATAAACCCATACTCGAAGGTATGTTCCAAAAAAAAAGATTACTGCAATCGAAGGATCCTCCATATTTTTAAAACTTTGCCTTTATAGTTGCAATTCGTAGTATATATACGCATCAATCCTTGGAACTTGTAATACAAAAAAAAACTTCCACATATACCTATCACATTTATACAAAAGTTTAGGTTTCATAGACGCTTTGCCGATCTGCTGGCTATACTTCTAATGATAATTGCTAATTTTAATTATTTAGAGTTCAATTTTAAATTATGAATTGGTTGTAGGGCCCGAAGGACTCACCCTTGTTGCAGCAGGCTTGGGTGTGGCCTGTTGTTGTTGTAGTCGCTGGTGTTGCTCGCTGTTGTTGCGCCCTGTTGCTGCTTTTTTTTCTGTTGTTGCGCACTGTTGCTGCTGTTGTTGCGCTGTGTTGTTGTTTCGACCGATGTTGTTGCTTTCCGGGGTCGCTTCACCGGTGTGGTTATCTTGCCGGTGTTTTGGTCTTGCCGATATTGTGCCGGCAACGGTGTTGCTTCACCGGTGTGGTGCCGGTGTTTTGGTTGTGGCTGATGTTGCGCGCTGTTGTTATTGCGTTGTTGTTGCAATTATTGAGTAGCTAGAAGAACAACAAATTGAAAAGTTAGAAGGAGCAGATTACAAACTTTTAGGGCATTTCTTTGCAATTGTGG
>NW_023475247.1:0-3273 GCF_013731165.1 Rhagoletis pomonella
AGTTCTTCAAATTTATTTCGTTGTGCGATTAACCGTGCTCTGAAACGCCGGATCATTGGAGAATTTGAAGAACTTCTTCACGAACATACACTTTCGTTAGGTTATTAAAGACGGCAATAGAAGTATGCCTTCTGATAACCACTAAACCGTAATATTAGCAGATAAATGTATCACTGGAAATCGTGAACGTGAATTGTTGTTGAAAATATTAGACCAAAATATTTCAGTAAAAAAAAAAAAATTATTTTTGGTGGGACGAAGGTCGCCGGGTCTGCTAGTAATTTATATATATGTATGTATATATGTTTATAATATATGTATTTTTTATATACACATATATAAAAACGTTTATATCAAATTTCTATACGATTCCGGCATTGTTAAAATGATAAGTATTAGTGCTGAAATTCAAGACGAATTTATACTAGGCGGTAGCAGTGCTGCCACTGTCACTTCAATTGAAGTTTTTCACTCACCTTATAAGCCTTCACTTCATCACTTCATTTTACTTCGTTTTACTTCACTTTCCGCAAATTACATTTCCTTCCAAAATAAATAAAAATTTCACTTAAAAGGAAAAAATATCTATTTTTATGAAAAAATAAATATTTTAAACAAAAGATTACCAACTAGTAATACAATTTAATTCTTTACATAAATACAACAGAAAATTACCTTTAATTACAAGCTTTTAATTTAACTTGGTCATCCCGCGGAAATTTCCGATCGATTTTAAACTACAGTGTAACCCGCCTAAGTACCCACCCGCTTAAGTACCTAATACCATGTTCTGACCGACATCGAAAACATGTTTTCGTTGCTAAAACTGTTTTTCGACCTAAAACTTGTGTTTTCGTCAATGTAAAATCTGTCAAACGAAAACAAGTTTTCGCTGAAAACCTCTTGAAAACTCACGTTCCACTCATTCCAATCGGTGTCTGCACAAGTTTTTTTCGATTATTTATCGAAATGGAAGTCATACGCCATTTCGGATTTATTGTTAATTGGCTGACCAAAATAAAATAAGCATGGAAGTAACAGGTTGTTAATGAAAAGAAATTGAAGGAAAAGTATTTTGGTTTTGTATTTGTGCAGCAAAACTGTAAACAAAGGATGTAAGAAATATCAACGAAAACTCATTTTCAAGGTGTTTTCGTTGTTGGTCAGAACATTGTATAACCCGCTTGTTTAGCTGAGGGAGAGCGGGAGACCAGTGGTCCTTCGAGCCGGATCACTAAGTTCAGCGAAGAGATATTTGGGAATTACATAAAAAATGCATACCCAATTTAGAACGAGCGAATTACCTTTAAACACAAGTGCGTGTGTTTGTTCGCTGTACTTGGTTTGGGGCGGGAGCGCAATACAAGTGCGTGTGTGTGTTCGCTGCACTTGGTTTATGCGGGAAATGCAAAAGTCGCTTAAACACCGCTTAAATAGCCAACATTTTTGGGCACCGTGAATTTTTTCATTTAATCTGAAGAAAATCCCTCTCTTAAGTACCTCATTTACCACTTTACTTATGATTTTCCTCTTTTAAGTGCTCTCTTAAAATTTCTTAAAATATTAACATATTTTGAAATTCAGTGGCTACACAATGGATATTAATTGCCACCGTCAGTGTAACAACATGCAAGTTTCAAGTGGCTAAAAATAACCATTGATTTTTTAGAATTTTTTGTCACATCTGCTTCCATGCAACGAATAAACACCATTTTTTTTTTCGGCAAAAAAATTCAAAAAAATCAATGGTCAATTTTTACCACGTGCAACTTGTTACACTAAAATTGAATGGTGCCACTTCTGAAAAAAAAGTTTGAAATTGTGATGAATTTTCAGTGTTATACAAAATTTTAAGCTTATGTTTATATGGTATTTGTTATGCAATGAACTGTATTTTAATTGAAAAATCTTAAAAATTAATACCCATAAGCGGCAAACAGTATCATTTTGAATTTGTTCCAAACTGTATGTGCATATGTAAAAATAAGTATGTATAATCAATGATGTTTAAAGAATTGAATTATTGTAAAAATGACAAAACATAGCTTTATCTATTTTTGAATAAAATTTTCCTTGTGTGTTTAAATAATGCTACGATCAGGGTTTTAAACTACGTATACTTCATTAAGTTAACAAGAAGTTGTAACTACATCAAATAATTATGTTCGCTTAAGTACCCGCATCGATGTACTTAAGCAGGTTCTTTTAAGTGCCCAAACCGCCTAAGTACCTCAAAAAGCTGACATTTTTCGTGAGGTAATTAAGCGGGTTTTACTATAACTTCCCGAAAAGCTTGAGATTTTAAATTTTCAGCATAGTTCCAATGCAATGCAAATGCAATATAGAATATAAATTAATTCCCTAGATGGTCCAGGGGTCTTGATACGAAGGCGGTCAAAACACAGTAAAATTTATGGCTAACAGAGCGTAATTTGTCAAAGAACGTAAAAACCTTATAAATTTGTTAAATAATAGTTGCGATCCCGTACGACTCCGGAATAGTCAGAAATAGTCAGAATCAGTCAGATTTTACTGGAAATCGATCCCGTACTCGGCTCTCTGTCAGAAGTTACCAGTTTTAGTCCGAGAATTTTTTGCTGGTAAATTCTGGTAAATGTGTCAACGATCAGCTGTAGTGTGTTTGGCAACCAAATTCTAAACAAAAGAAAAGTGCACTCTGCTAATTCATGTTGAAAAGGATTTAATTACTTGTTTAAGAGGATTCTAATGAATTTGAAAGTATGTTTGGTTATTTACATGTGCGAGCTGAGTGTGTTTACATACAAAATAAGCAAAAATTTACAACCAAAATTTGGAGGTTATGTTGAAGTTGACAGAAGTTACCATTTTTTACTAGAAAGCGATCCCGTACTTTTCAATGTTACTCTTTCGCTGTGAGCGAATTTTTATTTTTTGACAGTTTTACTAATAAGTTTAGTTTCAGGCGCTAGTAAGAGAAATACCTAGCCTAGCTGTTAAATTTTAGGCACTTCTGTTAAGAATTACATTATTTGGTTTCCTCACACAGGGAGTTAGTGAAATACAGTGATACGATAAAAGGCACGCAAAATGCACAAATGTATGCGTCTAAAAAGTATACATACTTCTAATATCCCGCAAGCGAACAATTTTCAGTTAGTACGATGTGCTTCTTCTGAATACTGTTAAGGCGATGTGGATAATGCTACATAGTCGTGTGCCATGGGATGTTATAGGTAAACGGAAAATAATTGTTTATAATTAACATAGATACCGAAGTGGTCAAAAGGCTTA
>NW_023475248.1:0-3273 GCF_013731165.1 Rhagoletis pomonella
TTTTTTTTTATCGAAAAACCTTCCACACAGAAGGTCCAAGAAAGTACTTTTTACAGAATTTAAATCGGTTCAGCCGTTTGGTCAGGCTTCGCGGTCATACGAAAAACATTTCATTTTTATATATATAGACTAGCAGAGCACCCGACGTCGTTCGGGGTAAACAAATAAAAATATAAAACAGTAATACAAATATTCAGTTCAGCATAATTTAAAGGAGGCAAACTATTTTCTTTGTTTACATTAAGGCATCCTTATGAGCCATACTTTTAGCTTTATCGTGCTTTACCTAAATTATATATTGATCATCACTTGTACTTCAAATCGTGTTCCATTATTAATATTAGGCGGATTAAGGTAACGATCGTATTTCTAAATTAAAATTAGTCTACTACAGTACATTCCGTTAAGCTGCCTATACGTTGCTTAATTCGGAAGCAGTTTGATTGATTATGAATGAACCATTTTCGTTTAACAGCATCGCGGGAATAAAAAACGATTTAATTTTCCAGTTCAAAATAAGCTAAAGACGGTAAGGTTTCAAAAAAGTACACACAGTTTTAAATATCCGAGTTATCTAATATATGACTACATATATGTATATCCCCCTTTTACAAACTCATTTATATATACTTTACTCTGAACACCTTCCATAGATACCTATGTCTGAATACCAAATTTCAAGTTCATGTGACATATGGTTCCCAATTTATGGCTGATTAAAAATTCCACGCCTACGGGATGTGCCACGCCCCCCTTTTATAAACTCATTCATATACACCTTACTATAAGCACCTACCATTGATATGTCTGCATATTAAATTTCAAGTTCGAGGGACTTATGTCTCCGAAGTTATAGATGATAAAAATATTCACGCCTATGAGATGCGCCACACCCCTTTTACAAACTCATTTATATAGACCTTTTTATAAGCACCTACTATTGATATGCCTTGATACCAAATTTCAAGTTCATGGGACTTATGGTTCCGAAGTTATAGCTGATACGCTCATAGGATGTGCCGGGCCCCCTTTTACAAACTCATTTATATATACCCTCATATAAGCAACAACTATTGATATACCTTCATACCAAATTTCAAGTTCATGGGAATTACGGTTCCGAAGTTATAGCTGATAAAATATTCCACGCCTATGGGATGTGCCACGCCCTCTTTAACAAACTCGTTTATATATACCCTCCAAAGCACCTACCATATGCCTGCATACCAAATTTCAAGTTCGGGTGACTTATGGTTCCGAAATTATAGCTGATAAAAAATTCCACCCCTATGGAATGTGCCACGCCCCCCTTCTAAAAACTCGTTTATACATACCCTCCTAAAAGCACCTACCATTGAAATGTCCGCATATCAAATTTCGAGTTCATGTGACTTACGGTTCCGAAGTTATAGCTGATAAAAAAATTCCACGCCTATGGGATGTTCCACGCTCCTTTTACAAAGACCTTTATATATACCCTCCTATAGGCACCTACCATTGGTATGTCTGCATACCAGATTTCAAGTTTGTGATACTTATGGTTCCGAAGTTATAGCTGATAAAAAAATTTCGCGCATATGGAATGTGCGACGCCCCCTTTTACAAACTCTTTTATGTACACCCTGCTATAAGAACCTACGATTTATATATCTGCATATCAAATATCAAGTTCGTGGGACTAATGGTTCCCAAATATAGCTGATAAAAAATTCCACGCCTATGGGATGTGCCACGCCCCCTTTTACAAACTCCTTTATATATACCCTCCTATAAGCACCTACCATTAAAATATCTGCATACCAAATTTCAAGTTCGTGTGACTTATGGTTCCGAAGTTATAGCTGATAAAAAATTCAACGCCTATGCGATGTGCCATGCCCCCCTTTTACAAACTCATTTATATATGCCCTTCTATAAGCACTTACCATTAAAATGTCTGCATACCAAATTTCAAGTTCGTGTGACTTAAGGTTCCGAAGTTATAGCTGATAAAAAATTCCAAGCCTATGGGATGTGCCCCGCCCCCTTGTAGGATCCCAATTTTTTCACCCTATTATAGGCCCAGGAGTCATGGCAATAATCTGTCAAAATTTTATTCGATTCTGTCCGTCCCTTTAGGCTGCAACGTGGCACATACATACATATATACATACAAACATACATACTTCCACAAAAAATAAAATAATTTTTGGGGATGTCTCGTCCACAGAGCCACCTATCGTGTAAGTTTCAAGTCCAAATATTTCTTTTAAATTGACTAAATTGTTTTCTAAATATGAGCCAAATCAGCAAATAAATGTAATTTTTAGGAACATTCTGACCCCAGCGCCACCTAGCCAGCAAATTTTTTGTAGAAGCATTTCTTTTCAAGGTACTGATATATATTCCAAATATGAACCAAATCGGTCCAGCCGTTTAGTAGTTTAGTGACATACAATATACAGAAAACTCTATGGAATTGTGAAATTGTGACATCTTAGCTTTCTTAATTTTTTGGCAACAACAACAAAAAGTTTTGATTTTTTTTTTATCGAAAAACCTTCCACACAGAAGGTCCAAGAAAGTACTTTTTACAGAATTTAAATCGGTTCAGCCGTTTGGTCAGGCTTCGCGGTCATACGAAAAACATTTCATTTTTATATATATAGACTAGCAGAGCACCCGACGTCGTTCGGGGTAAACAAATAAAAATATAAAACAGTAATACAAATATTCAGTTCAGCATAATTTAAAGGAGGCAAACTATTTTCTTTGTTTACATTAAGGCATCCTTATGAGCCATACTTTTAGCTTTATCGTGCTTTACCTAAATTATATATTGATCATCACTTGTACTTCAAATCGTGTTCCATTATTAATATTAGGCGGATTAAGGTAACGATCGTATTTCTAAATTAAAATTAGTCTACTACAGTACATTCCGTTAAGCTGCCTATACGTTGCTTAATTCGGAAGCAGTTTGATTGATTATGAATGAACCATTTTCGTTTAACAGCATCGCGGGAATAAAAAACGATTTAATTTTCCAGTTCAAAATAAGCTAAAGACGGTAAGGTTTCAAAAAAGTACACACAGTTTTAAATATCCGAGTTATCTAATATATGACTACATATATGTATATCCCCCTTTTACAAACTCATTTATATATACTTTACTCTGAACACCTTCCATAGATACCTATGTCTGAATACCAAATTTCAAGTTCATGTGACATATGGTTCCCAATTTATGGCTGATTAAAAATTCCACGCCTACGGGATGTGCCACGCCCCC
>NW_023475249.1:0-3273 GCF_013731165.1 Rhagoletis pomonella
AATACATTTTTGAAAGAAAAAACTTTAAATATAGGAAAAAAGACTTAGAGTACGATTATCTTATTGGGCTATGAGTCAGCATCATCGCAAAATAGGTCTCCTTTGGTGGGTAGTAGGCACAACTTTGCTATTGGACGAACAAACTCTCCATTAGACGTTTTCACTGTCACGACTCGTACGCGACCATCAGCTCCAGGATGACATCGAATTACCCTCGCTAGTAAACACTTTGTAGGAGGAGTAGGCTCGTTAAACACAGCTACTATATCTCCTTCTTCGAACTTGCGTGTTGGCCGAAACCACTTTGTGCGACGTTGCAGGCTGACAAGATATTCATCTCTCCAACGACGCCAAAAATGCCGCCTTATTGCGGAAATTAACTGCCAACGTTGATAAATATTTCCGCAGAACCCTTGACCCTCAGGTTCTGGGATTGACTTAAGCGGCTCCCCAACGATAAAGTGCCCTGGGGTTAACGCTTCGAGGTCGACTGCGCTTGTTGTGCCTTCGCATAACGGGCGGGAGTTCACGCATGCTTCGACTTCTGTCAATAATGTACTAAATTCTTTGTATGAAAGTAGAGTTTTGCCCAAAACGCGTTTTAGGTGGTATTTAATGCGCTTGATACCGGTCTCCCAGTATCCACTCATATGCGGCGCGGTCGGCGGATTAAAACGCCACTCTATGTTCCAATCAGAAAAGAAAGATTGTAGTCTGCCGTCTGCCATGCATTGCTCATATCTGTTGCGAAGTTCTTCTCAGCGCCGACGAAGTTTGTGCCATTATCTGAAAGCATCGTCTTGCAATACCCTCTTCGGTTAATAAACCTTTTGAACGCGTTAAGAAAAGCGGAAGTCGATAAATCTCCGACAAACTCTAGGTGCATTGCGCCAGTGCACATACAAATGAAGGAGCAAATATAGCCCTTGATGGACTTCGCCCCTCTTCCGTGCGTGTACTTAAACATGTATGGGCCGGCAAAATCTACGGCGGTGCGAATGAAACAGCGGACGTAGGTAACTCGAGATACAGGAAGATCACCCATTGATTGCGTAGCGAGATTCCGATTTAAATAAGTACATTTTACGCACTTGCGATAAGCACTGCGGATCAAGTTGCGGGCGCCAATAACCCAGTAGCGGCGTAGCAAAACCACTTGCATTAAACGTGGTCCTGCATGCAGAGTGAACCGATGAATGTGAATGATTAGCTTCGACAGCGGAGAATTCTTGGGTAAGATGACGGGATGCTTTGCATCATATGCGACATCCGCGGACTTCAGTCTACCCCCAACTCGAAGAATACCATTTGAGTCGAGAAACGGTTGCAAGCGCAACAGGCTACTGCGGAGCGGGATCGGCCTTTTTGCGCTGCAATGAAAAATTTCGCTAGTAAAGAAAAAATGTTGGGTATACCTTATTAAACGGCGCTCAGCTTCAGCTATCTCAACACAGCTAGGAGGACCACATCATTTTTCGCCAGTGCGTTGAATACTAGAGCGGGTATTCAGCATAAAACGTAAAACGTAAGCGATGATTCGCCGTAATTTGGAGTACGACGAGTATTTAGTCATTATCGACCAATGAAGATCCGAGTTTGTGACATGAGAATGAACCTTCTTCCGTAGACCCAACTCCGTTACGTGCGTTTTTGATAAGCCTTGCTTCCAAAACTGGTTTGAACTACTCAGAAATTCTGGACCGTTCCACCATTGCTCTTGGTGCAGAAGTTTTAGCGGAGTCATACCTCTAGAGGCGCAATCTGCTGGATTTCCTTCAGAGCGTACGTGATTCCAGCACTCCGGAGGAAGAATCTCGTGGATATCAGCGACCCGGTTTGCGACAAACGTTTCCCATCTGCTAGGGTGTGCTTGCAACCACGCCAACGTAATAGTTGAGTCCGTCCAAGCAAATAACGGGTATCGTAGATCACCCCAACTATGCAACACACTTCTAACTAACTTAGCAGCGAGGTGAGCAGCGCACAGTTCCAAGCGTGGCAAAGATGTAGTTTTAATCGGTGCCACTTTGGTTTTGGCCGGAATTATTGAAACGGTGACCTGACCGTCACTATGAACGGTGCGTGCGTACATCACTGCAGCGTAAGCGCGCTCGGAAGCATCAGCGAAAATGTGCAATTCAGTAAAGGATGCAGTCGTTCCATAACCGAGCCAGCGACTCACCTTCAAGTTTACTAGTTTCTGAAGCTGCACGCGATGATCAACCCATAGATTTGCTATTGTGTCTAGTATCAAGTCATCCCATCCAACCTCAGCGCGCCAAATGTCTTGGAACCACATTTTCGAGCATATTGTCACAGGAGCAAGTAAGCCCAGCGAATAAAAGAGAATACTGGCATCTGACAAAAAGGCTCTCTTAGTCAAAATAGCGGGTGGCTCCTTTAGGTCGACTGCGAATGTAAAGTAGTCGCCCTCTATGTTCCAAATGAGGCCTAACGCATGAACGTCCTTACCGTCGACTATGTAATGGGATATAGTTTGAGATGACTTGGAGATGATTTCTTTCAGCTCAGCGCAGTTAGATGCCCACTTCCTTAGTTCGAAGCCGCCTTCTTGAAGAATTTGGGATACGTTTTGTTGAAGCAACCGGAGTTGTGACTTGCAAGAGGCTCCAGTTAGCAGGTCATCCATGTAAAAATCATTGAGGATCGCATGAACCGCTTTCTTACACCCATTAGTTGTGCACTTAGCAGTTGTTGCAACGCTTTTACAGCTAAGTGAGACGCGGCGGCCACCCCATACGTTACGCGTAACATGCGGTAATCTCTAATGGGTGAAGATGGATCTGGACGCCAAACGAGTCGTTGTAGATCGACGTGTTTCGACGAAACGCAGACCTGCCGATACATTTTAGCTACATCCGCGGTTACCGCGTAGCGATGCGTTCTGAAGCGCAGCAATATAGAATATAAATCTTGCTGTAGCTGAGGTCCAACAAACAATGCGTCATTAAGCGAGTTACCCGTGGTGGTTTTGGCGGACGCGTTGAAGACTACCCTCAGCTTGGTCGTAACGCTAGATTCTTTAATGACTGGGTGGTGTGGCATATAATACACCTCACTCGTCGTTTCAAACACCTCCTCCATGTGACCCATGTCAATGAGCTCTCTCATGAACTCATCGTAGCGCAAACGCAAATCGCTGTTGCTAGCGAGCCTTCGTTCTATGCATAGCAGGTTACGTATTGCGAAGTTTCGTGACTCACCCAATACAGTGTTAGGTTTAAGCGGTAGTTCAACCACAAAGCGACCATC
>NW_023475250.1:0-3273 GCF_013731165.1 Rhagoletis pomonella
TGTGTGGTAAACCTGGAGCTGCCGCCCCAGTGATGTCTATTATGGTTACTGGGTGTTTTATAAAAATGTCTGGTATATAAAAATGTGTATATAAAAATGTCGTGTGCAAATGGATATTTAACATTTTTCAAGCGAAAAAACGCAAATGAAAATTGTGATTTTTGGCCATTTTTCTAAGGGGTCCCTAGGGAACTATAGGGGACCTAGGTGGTCGGGGATTGCATTTTTGTCAATGGCGGTTCATTCCCTCTCCAAAAAGGTGGGTTAGAGGTGCCACGCCCACTTACCTTTCACCCACCGCCCCTTTAACGAACGGCCATAATGGAAAGCCAACCCGTTTAATTAACTACAATATGCATTTGCACATACATGCATTTATATTTTTTATTATCACTGAATTCTGAAAACTCAAAAGCAAATCATAATATAATATGTATATCAACAAAATAAAGGTAAAAACTTGCACTTTCTAAATAATATAAATTTTTTTTGCATTGATTATGGACTTTTTCTAAATAAAGAAAGGTTATTTTATGAAAAAATTATGAAATTTTTTTGGTTTATAATATTTTTGGCTTAAATATATAAAAAAGCATACACATTTTATATATCAGCTTTAAGATAAATTAATTGGCTTTATTTTGACATCATTCCCTTTTGAATCGGTTACGAAGTTTAGAAAATATTAATATTTTAAAATATCACAATTTTTTTGTTTTACCTTTTAGATCTACTTTACTTTTTAATTGCGGCAAATAATATTTATATTGTTAAAATCAGCGTAAAAAGTACTAGCAATCTTCATTTTTAGTTTTTCTGAACGGTTGGTTATCTTGATGTATGCCAAAAAATAAGATATAACCTAGTAAGTAAGCACTAAAAATAAGGGGAATTCTATTTAGTGATGGTTATAATCCCTATGTGCGGCCGAAGGCCGCTTAAAGCATAAACAGACGGCAGCGTTGATCCGGATCAACTCGGGAATTCCCACGACAGTCGGGTGTACGTAACCGGAACGACCCAGATTTATATCTGGCCAAGGACTGTCACTCCAGCAACACTGTCCAAAAACCCTTTGGGGAAATTGTATGCTGCTACTCGGGAATTAACTGCAGTTGATCCGGATTAAGTCCGAGTTAATTGAAAATGGGCAAAGTCTGACGATAACCACACCTACCTCCCATATTACGTAACGTTTAGTAACTACTGATGTTTATTCACTCAAAATTGAAATTAATAATGATTAAAAAAGAAAGATTACATGTGTATATCTCGGTAACCGTTTTACCGCTTTTTATTTTTTATTATTATATTTTTATTTATTTGCTTATGAAGTCTATCAACAGGATATTCTTACAGACTACACACATGAGAAAAAATTACATATTATAAAATATTGACATTACTTAAATAAGATTCAAGCCGATTTCGAAAAATACTCTTTGGCATAGAGAGATCAAGGTCTAGAGCATTTTTATTATTTTTTTATGTGTGTTACCGCATAACTTTGGACCACGTAAACCGATTCTTTTTTTAAAGGAAAGGTGTTACCCCACAGGGGGTCCCATTCTAATTTGGTTCAAATCCGGTCATTGGATCATGAAGAGATTAGCGATAATCTTAAATTTGTATATGGGAATTGAAGTCGGTTTGGTTTTTTGCTTAAAAATTACTTGTTTATGTAAGCATTTGTTGAAAATGCAGTCTCACATAGAAATGTAAAAGTAAAAGTTACTAGTATTTTTAACGCAATCTTGCCAACAGCAGTGTTTTCTGCATACACTTGCAACCAGAACTCTCTTGGCTACCTTCGTAGTATTTCATATTCAAAGTGCTGATTCACTGATGTCCAGAAGGTTTTCAAAAGCTTAATTTGTCATCTCAGTAGGTTTACTTTTCAGGTCGCATGAAAACGGGTTTGTTATCCAGCTGTAGACATCCTCAGAGTTAATGTTAGGAAAATATTCGGCTGGTAATGCGCGTTAACGCTAAGAAAATAACTTTTACATCCAATTTCCCGAAAGTAATTTAAGTGAAAAATTATTTAAATTTTTTGAATATTATATGGAAATTGACAGAAAATAAAAAAAAATTTTCCATTTAAATGGCTGGTGAAACCGGCTGTTATCAATTTTCTTAGCGTTAACTTCGAAGTTACATATGCACGTTTTTCTGATTTACTTTGTTTACTTATGGGGTTTTCCTGCAAATTGCTAGAAATTCTAAAATATACATGTCACCAATAAAAAAAAAATCGGACATGCTAGAAAAAACCAAAGATGTATTTTAATTTCACAGGCCTCTGTTATCTTCGCAGCGTCATCCAATACGGGTTTTAAATGTAGTGGCGGCATGTTCCTAGTCCTCAGGGAATACCGACGGATCATACAGTGACTTCTCGTGGCGTTTTCTGCCTCTTGCTTCATCCTAGACATCGCTCCTTTCGTTTTTCCAACCACTGCAAAAATCCGCACACTTGTTCCATTTCAAACCATTTTTCTGTACAAATTTGTCGATAGCTTTAAAAATTTCGTCGCTAGTTGTGTAAGTCTCAAGTACTTCGCTCATCAAAATTTCTTCTTCGATTTGCATTGCGACCTCACTAACACGAGAAGAATATTAAGTCCCTCTACGTCGGTACTTTCGTCAAGTTGCAAACTAAAAAATTCACAGGCTTTCAAACTTTTTAAAAGCTCGTTCTCGACTGCCTCTAAAATCGTGTTGATTCGCTCTTTCACAGTGCGATTGTGAAGTTCTAATAACTTTTTAGGTTTAGATTACCTTGAAAACTTTTTTTTTTTGGGTTTTGAGTTCGATGGCAAGTTACCCAAAGCCAGGTTATCCCTCTGCTTTAAAATTTGTGTCGTGTTACACGAAGGTGTAACTTCACAGATAAAACGTAGTGTGCGCGAAAAATCTCGGCGAAATCAGCGCTGTTTAGTACGACTTCGAAGCCCCTACGATCACCAGCAAGCAAGGGACAGTGGAAAGTCTGGTGAATATAATCATTAGACTGCCCGCATCTTCAAGTATTCAAGTACTCATTGTCGTAGGTGTAGCCGGTTAAGATTCGATGAAGTATTTTAATTTCTCTAGGACTTATTTTAAATTTGTTGAACCATGTTTTTTTTTGTCTTTGAGTGCAGATTTTTGCAAAAAGGCTATGTTTGTTGCTGGAGAAGTCTTCATACCATTTATTGTAAATTGAGTTAAGTATGGTTCTAAGCGCTTCGTCAATTGTTAATTTTACATCTAGGATGTTATCACAGTTTA
>NW_023475251.1:0-3273 GCF_013731165.1 Rhagoletis pomonella
TGTTCATTTTACTGTAAATTTTCTGTTGATAATGAGTGAAAATATTGCGAAATTTCATGTTTCTATCTGCATAAATGGAGGAGTTATAGCGAAAAATCTCATATCAGAAGGATCAGTTGTATGGGAGCTATATGTTATAGTGGCCCGATTCTTCCGGTTCCGACAAATGATTAGAGCATTATAAAAATACACCTACCTAACAAATTTCATCCGGATATCTGGATATCTCGAAAACTGAGAGACTAGATTGCATACAAACAGACGGACATGGCTAAATCCACGAAGCTCGACGTTCTGATCATTTAAGGGTACAGTACCAGGTTGACCGAGCTTTGCCCGGAGTGCATATTTTTTAAAGTTTTCAAGATTTGGATAGCTTTAAAAAAATATTTTGGCATGAATGGTACATATCTAGAGCGTATATGTGCAGCGTATAAATAAAAAAAATGTTGGTTGAAATTAAGAAAATAAAAATTTGTATTACATAGAAATGTGGCAACCCTGATGGAAAATATTTTCTGACCAAAGTACTCAACAATACCTTTCATTTGATATCCATATTGCGATGTTTCAGATAAATTGTGTAGAACCGAAAATAAGTGGCAACCTTACACTATTATCCTAAGAGATAACATTTTGTATATAGGGAAAGCATTGTTTAAGAACCTTCTCTTGGAACCCATTAATAGAATATTTTACCTTCTTTTTCTAAACAAAAAATTAAATAAATATGCGATTCAAAATAGGTGGCAACCGTATTAAGAATTTTTTTGAATTAAGAATCTTTAAAATGCCTTCCATTTTGATACCCATATTATGATGTTTTAATTAATTTGTAACTAATTTCGAATAGGTGGCAACCTTATACGAGTCTTCTCGGAGATAATGCCTATTCAGATAACCCTAAAATCGAAAACATTATCGGTGTACAAAATTTCATCAAAATCGTTAGAGCCGTTTCCGAGAACCCTATGGATATATATATATATATATATATATATATATACAAGAATTGCTCGTTTAATGTAATAAGATTTCAATGGGTCTATCTCTTCTAATTGTGGTACTTACAAACATCAGACCAAAGTTATAATACCATTTCATGCTCATGAAAGGTATAAAAATAGCGGTATACTTTTTCCAATATAGGACAATCCTAGGGGGTGAGAGCATTACAATTCTGGCCTTACCGTGTACATAAGCATGCCTTGTAAAACTTTTTTTTAGTCAAATCTGTGCACATTCGGTTTACACATTAAAAAACTAAGAATAACTTCTATTTTTGATCGAAAAAATTAAAATCATAGTATAACGATTAAAAATGATCGAAAAAATAAAAATCATAATATAACGATTTAAGGTGATCGAAAAAATATAAATCACAAAATAACGATTAAAAATGATTCAAAAAATAAAAATCATAAAATAACGATTATTTTTGATCGAAAATATAAAAATCATAAAATAACGATTATTTTTGATCGAAAATATAAAAATCATAAAATAGCGATTGAAAATGATTAAAAAAATAAAAATTAAAGAATAACGATTATTTTTGATTGAAAAAATATAAATCATAAAATAACGATTATACAATGATTTCTAAATAAAAATCCTTCATGATAACGGTTATTTTCGGTCCCTGATATTATGTTGTCCACGTATCGGCTTGTCTCCAAACCAAATTTGACAAGGGATGACAAAATCGTTTCACAATACATCCAAGACCTTTCCAAACTTATTTGGACAAATATTTATTGATTTTAGGCAAAGTTCCGCCATTTCCTCCAGAAATACATTTGGGGGATTCACAATGGTGTCGTAAGTGTCGTATTGTTGTATGTCGTAAACATTAAAAGCTTAAATAAATGTTTAGAGAACTTAAAACCACAACCAGCTATTTTTTTAACACTGCGAAAATTCATAATATGACTTTGATGGTACTTTGCGAACCCTCTTCATATATTTTTTAGACGTTTCAAGTTTACGACATACAACAATACGACACTGGCGACACCGTTGTGAATACCCCAATTGTAACTATAAGCGAAGGTACACAACATGCGTTCGCCGGCAAATGCGTCACTCCGTCAATGTCAAATAAAATTGAACACGCGCGTTTGTATGACAGCTGTTACAGACGACGCCGTTACGAATCCGTTAACGCAGTTGCCGTCGAAAGTAAACCAACTCGCTACTTTTCTGTTGCGTTCATGCGTTGACATTTGAAATTACATTTGTGGATATGCTTATCAGCTGTTTTTTGTTTACAAAATAATGAGCGGCACAACGCAAGGTGTGTAACAGCAAATTTTTCAACGTCGTCAACGCACCAACGGATCAACGCAACGCCGCAGCAAATAAAATTATGTACCTTCAGCTTATCTCTAGATGGAACTGTACAACATCGGTGTCAATAATGTTCCATGAAATGTATGGCAGATTAAAATCACCCAAAACAATCATAGAGTCGGAAGGCGTAAGCATTGCATTTACGGACTCAAGTAAAGAAACTAGCTGTGTAGGGATGTAGCAAAGAGTTAAATAAACATAACTCTTACCAGCGTACACGTACACATTTAAATTCGGTATATTCAATCACAGGAACACTAACTTCCTCGCACGCATACGTCAAATCTTTGTCCGATTTACTGTATTGAAAATAATCAAGACAGTGATTGGGCGCGTTCATAAGACGTAACTGTTTAGCTCATCTGCTTCGAAACTGCTGGCAACTGTTGAACCCAACAATTACGTCTTAGAAACGGCTTGACGATTATGCTGCCAAATGAACAGCTGATAAATGCAAACAAATTAAATTGCAATAAATAGAGATACTTGCGCCGATAGTATTTAGAATTATACGTTGAGTTGCCGCTGTGTTGAAAAAATCGTTCAATGTTATAATAAATTAAACAGTGTAATATTATATAGCAAACATCTTAAAAAACATATATTTAGAAACGTAGTATTGTTATAAAATATTTAAGTTATTTTATCACTTCAGTAATATAAAATAGAAAAATTTATTTGCAACTGCCACCTAACAAAGCGGCGTTAAAATTAATATAAGCGACGTAAGTGTTTTCGATCAACTGTTTAGGCTAAAAGTGAAAGTACATAACGTCTATTGCGGCACCGTCACCGTCAGCTTTTTCATGTAACTTACTTCATACAAATATACCGAATAAGCTTTTTTGACAACTGCCGGTGACGGGGACGGTGACGCACAAATTAGCTCAACTCTCAATTTTGCTTATGCGATTGCGTCAA
>NW_023475252.1:0-3273 GCF_013731165.1 Rhagoletis pomonella
TGCCTATTTCTCGTTGTTCGCTTTGTGTTGCCGCAGTATTCGCCACACTGCCCTCCACCTAAGTCTGATCGTCCCGATCAGACACACTTGCCACTCCAACTGCTGCAAGTCTTTCCAAGTGGACCACTTTCATCTTGGTCCTCGGTCTCCCCACTGTCTGGATTTGATGCACTGCGTCCTTCAGCCGTTTGTCAGTCTTCAACGGATCTTTCCAGTCAAGTCTTTGCTTAAAGGTGAAGCTTTTCTTCTTCTGTGACATGTACAACCGCAATGCGTTACTGGACATTGCTTCCGGCTTATCATCCGGAGTGCACCATCTCACATGGTCGTGCTTCTGCCGGCCACTGGTGGTGACCAGACCATGTCTCTTCGCGTGGGCACCCTTTTCGGATCTATGCCGCATCATCTGTCCCTGACACCCTGACTCCCGCCTTCGTGCTGCACTGCCTTCAGCACATCTTGTTACATCCGGATCCTTACGCTGAAACTCCCGCCGTCGTTTCGTATCTCGCTCTTCCGCCGATGCTAACTTCATTGACCGGACATGAATAATCTCACCCTTGGCTTCCGGCTTAACTGCTCGCTTTTTCCGACCACCTTTTTCAGGACACTTCAAAGCGCGCCTACTGCTACCACAGCCGCTTCCATTTCCGGCCACCGGCGTATCACCATTGCAACGTGGTTCAGTGGCTTTCCTCCTGCCGGAAACGCTGCCTGGCTCGCCATGACCACTTCCTTGTTGCGACCTCTTCTTCACTGAGCTAGCGGAACCGTCACGCTTTTTCTGTATCAGTGAACCGCTTCCTTCTCCTGGTAAAACCACTCCGTCTCCATCACTGCCAACCTCCGCCCAACTAACCGCTTCCGTTTCTGGTGGAATTGTCGACACTTCCTCTAAGACTAACCGTCTACTGCAGTACTGGCTGTCGTAACCAACCCTAAGTGGCACTTTCCTGTGACGATCTGTCAGGATCATTCTCTGGAGGTCAATCTTCATGCCTTGGCCAAGTAAGAAATCCACGCCGATGATGACTTCATCCACAATGTCTGCCACTATAAACTTAGTGTACGAGGCCCAATCGTCGATTATTACCTCGCATGGTACTTCTCCTAATACTTGGGTGCATTCACCAGTTGCAGTCTGCAGCTTTGCTCCAGGTAGTGGCTTCACATAAAAAGTGGCCAAATCCGGTCGAATAATGGAATGTGTCGCTCCAGTATCCACTGTCAGTACTCTCTCCTGCCCATTCACACATCCACCAATAGTGAGGTTGCTCGCATTCCGGCCAATTTGTGAGACGGAGATTATGGGCCCTTCAACTTCTGGAGCCAGCACGCGGCCCTTCCTGCTGGCTCGTTTCAGTTTAACGACTGATTGGAGTTGGCTTCGTCTCCTTCAGCCCTGCGTTTGCGTCCTGCTGAATTGTTGAGACCATTGGGACTTGCGCTGCAATCGCGGGCGAAGTGGCCTGACTTTCCACATTTAAAACATTTGCCAGAACCATGCTTTTTCTCGCCCAGCAGTTGGATAATCTTCTTCAGCATTTCATTTGTCTCGTCCGGTGTTTCCACTTCCACGCGATGTGCTTTGTAGGCTGGTCTACTTAGGAGCGCCGCCGTTTCACGCGTCTGAGCATACGAGACAGTTTCAGCAAATGTTGGCTTTGGATTCGCGTACGTCTCTCGCTTGGTATACACGTCCCGCATTCCGTTGATGAACCTCTGGATTTTTACTCTTTCGAGGTGCTCGCCAGATGCATCTCCAATTGCCAAATGAGCCAACCTTTCAACCTCGGAGGCGAATTCCTGTAGAGTCTCGTTGGATTTCTGGCAGCGATTCTCCAGCTCCATCTGGTAAATCTGCCTCCTGTGCTCGCTACCATAACGTCTCTCCACTGCACCCATTAAGGCATCGTAACTGTTCCTTTCACAGTCGGGAATAGTCTGCAATATTTCCGCTGCAGGTCCTTTTAATGCCACGAACAGAGCAGCGGATTTATCGTCCATGCTCCAGTTGTTAGCTGTAGCCGTCTTTTCGAACTGGAGCTTAAAGACTTGGAAAGGAATCGTGCCGTCAAAGGATGGAGTCTTTACCTTGGGCGCGCTGGTCGAAGAAGGTGGACGATTCAACTGCATATCTCGGAGGCGACCTTCCAACTCTTCTACCTTAGCCTCGACTTTCTCCTGTCTCTCTTCAAGTTTGTCCTGTATTTGTGT
Organism: Rhagoletis pomonella; assembly: GCF_013731165.1. Lineage (NCBI taxonomy): Eukaryota > Metazoa > Arthropoda > Insecta > Diptera > Tephritidae > Rhagoletis > Rhagoletis pomonella. Next base: position 2,218 of record NW_023475252.1, read on the forward strand.
AATTTTTTCATCCTGTGCTTCCAGCTGTGATGATATGCGTGTCTCCTGTGCCTGTAGCTGAGTTTCTAACCGGGATGACACCTGCGATGACACCTGCGCTGATACCTCGGAAGATATGCGTGTTTCCAAGGCTTGCATCTGTGAGGAAACGTCTGACGACAACTGCGACCTCTGTTCCTGCATCATCTGTGACATGGCAGCCAATAACGTGTTCATGTCCATACCTGTTGATGAACAAGGAGCATTTTGCTGTTCTTCAACCTTCCCGGATGTCTGTTGCACATCCTTTGACGAACATGCAGCCTCATCCTTCTGTTCGTCCTTTGCGGATGTATCGTCGGGTTTACCTTGGAAGTCGTATTTGTCCACGTCGATGCCTTCAGCTTCCATAGCCTCTCGCAACCGGGATAACAATTCCACTTTTCTTCCGGAGGTGGCCAAATTACGCTTTTCCAACTCCTGTTTCAGCTCCTCAATTTTTAAGTCCTGAATTTTTGCCATTTTTAGTAGTTTCTTCTTCGGGATTTATTTAACAATCCCACTTCTGACACCAATTGTTACGATTATCCTCGAAACCTTGAGGGATTACCCAAATATACTCGGGCTCGTATCGCTGGATTGTTAAATAAATGCTAACGATGACCGAATTGTAGTACAATTAACTTTATTGTACAACAAACAATTTACAATACTTGCTAATACAGTAAAAACACTTTACAATACTTGTTAAAGCAATAACAACGCTTTACTACTTGTTAACACAATTAAACTTATAGCTTGCTTATTCGCAACTCGATTCTCCGCTCACTTTACTTGTAGCTTGCTGACTTGTAACTCGTAACTAACTCACCTCGTGGTGGCGGCGCCCTTATATACCTGCGCTGGCACTTATGGCAACTCTAGAACATTCTGAAGTTTATCGCTCATTCTCTTTCTCTCGCTGTTCGCAGTGTTCATCCAACTTGACGTTTCTCTTTGTGGAACATTCTACGTCATTCCTCGAACATTCTGCCTATTTCTCGTTGTTCGCTTTGTGTTGCCGCAGTATTCGCCACA
>NW_023475253.1:0-3272 GCF_013731165.1 Rhagoletis pomonella
GTGCGTAGGCAACTGGCTGAGTCAGTGGTGATCGTCGGTTCGAATCCGACTGAAAAAAGTCTGATTAGGAAATGTGGTGATTTCCGAAATAGCTATCACTTCTACCATTTTTTCAAATTATTGTTGCTCTTCCACAATAAGTTTGCATTTAATACGGCCTCGAGCTCATAAAAATTGTTGAATAGAATTAAATTAATGACATGGAAAATTTTGATGAACATGAATTTCAATTTTTTTATTTATATTTTCAATATTCGAGTTTTGCTTCAATATTTTCATAACTCGAAAAACAAAAACTCGAGAAAATCAGTTTTAAAGTTTTGAATTTACATATACTCCCAAGGGAAAAATTAATACATATTAGCTTTATCATTTGTTTCCGTGAGTTGACTATGCGCGTATAAACATTTTTCAGGTAAATTTTTTTTCGGGCGTAACTCAGGATAAGGCTGACTTTGTTCTAGTGAGCTACTGGTAATCGTTACAGCTATGAAATTTTTACACGTCATAAGAAAGAGCTAATGTCCATTCTTGCCCGATTTTTGCTTTTTTGGAATTATGATACTTTTATAGTAAATGAGCGATGCACATATATGTACATATGTATGTGTTAAATATATGTATTTATATATTTTTTTTGAAGACCGATAAGTTAAAATTTTTTTTTCACTTAACGTGATTTCCTACTGAGTTGCTCATGCGGAGCAGTTCTCTTGTTCTCACCAACACCGACACAGTTTAACTTTTGCCGACCACTGGTATAGATAGATAAACGATAGCAAATACCGTGGTTCGCTGCGCCTTAAAAGTATTTTTGTTTTGTTACTTCCTCTCACAACATTTGAAAATATTAGTTGATATTAGTTAATACGGCAGTACATATTTGTATAGTAAGAAATTTTTTTTCAAATTAGATAAATAAACGGTATTTGAATATTGAATTAACACAAGTTTGAGGAAATGGTGCGATAGTAGACTCTAGTTATAACAATATAAATTAAATTTCCAAGATAAAGTCGGTACTTTACATATTTTCTAATTACCTTCGCAAAGATATTAAGTAGCACCCACACTCAAAAATGTAAGCAATGCTTCATAGATCGAATATTTTTTTTAATCTTCCTTCATAAAGCTCTTTAAATATATTCTATAAATGGGGCCATACGCGTTTTGGGAGAGAGTTACAACACAAAACTAAATTTAGGTAGGGGCAGGGCTTCCAAATTATTTCCTATATATTCAAAAATAGTTCCACGAAACGCTACTAACTTTCGAGTTTTTTCCTATGTATACATATACTATATATAAAATCATATAATGCTATCAAAATAATTTGTACATTTTCATAATTAAAAATGTGAATATGTGGATTATCCGGTTCTGTTTCAAGTTATTCTCGCTAACTTCAAAGTAATTCCATTTAAGAAGGGTAAAAACCTGACTGTAGTCGACAATGAAGGAAAACGGATTGAACGGTAAACTAATAATTAAATTTATAGTTCAATTGCTTATTACTTTGTCTTTAAGTTTGTGTCTTCTGAGTCTACATCGAAAGTTCTGGCAAAATATTTTTTTTTTCACTTTCATTTCAACTTATTTTGATTAAAAGAAAAATACGGATCAAAATAAAATATTTCACACAAACAACAAAATATATAATCGTTAATCGCATAAGGCTATTGCCTGAAAATTTTAAAATGCACTTAGTGTAGGGCTGCCAGATATCTCTGTTGCCAAACCGGGACACTTAACGGTGGGAAAGGCCTCTCGCTCCCTTCACTTTCGTTTCCACATTACGTATAAAAGGATATAGTAAAATTTTATTTTGACAAACAATAACAAAAACATAAAAACATGAGATCATTACAACGTACATACACCAGCAAAACAAAACAATGTATCACAACTAGAGCACAGAGAATTTTTCACAATGCATGTACCTTTTTTGTTCCTTATAAAAATACAGTTTATACCGAATACATAAGAAAACATAAAAATAAAATTTCTAAACTTTGTGCAAAACTCGGGAAAATGCAATAAATTTGCATACAAATTCGCAACTTTCTATTCAGACTTTTTTATAAAAGTTTTGAAAATGAAGTTTTGCAGCCCATAAAAATTTAGTTGATTTTTGGTATTGTTTTTACTGAGAGTTTCTTCCATACAAACTATGTTCGACATTTTTTTGTATGTGGAAGACACTGTCAGCAAAAAATAAATAATTGCAAAAAATCAACGAAATTTGCTGGTAACTTCAGACTTGCACTTTAATAGTTGGCTCAAAAGCTACATTTTCATAATTTTTCTAAAAGATCTCACTAGAAGTTGTGATCTGATGAAAGAGTCTCCGAGCCAATAATTTTGTACGGCACGGACTTATAAGTAATCTAGGTTTCACGAAAGAAAAAAAATTAAATACCCGGTAACATTAAGATATCAGTCATTTGTTTCGTTGCTGTGAACTTGTTTCAAAACTTCTCGCTTTTGGTTAATATAATTGTAAAACTCTGTGCATGTCATTTAACGTATTTAGGTACATACTTATATTAATCATCAACTATCGCTTGTGCACAACGTGCTAAATTAAAAAAAAAAAACGCATATGAAAGAGCCAACCCAACTCGTAATAAATTTAAGTATACAAATTTTAGTATTTAGTATAGAAATATTCAATTCAAATACGCCAATAGTAAGTTATTTCCCCCAGTAAATTCATAAAATTTTTCTTAATATTACAACGCGGCTTTTTTCTCAGTGTAGTAATTTTTATTCAAAATTTGTGCAATCAAATCGAAAACCGGGACACTTAAACGAAACCCCGGACATTTTAAGGTTGGACCGGGACACCGGGACAAATAGTCTAAAACCGGGACATTTCCGGGAAAACCGGGACGTCTGGCAGCCCTAACTTAGTGGCATTGTGCTACTATGATAGCTCGACCAGTAATCATAGTCAACTTATGTACAGTAGACTAGAGGTATACGCCGCCGGGCCACGCCGCCGCCGCCGTTTTTTGTCATTTCTCACCCGCCGCCGCCGAGTTACGAAAATATCGGCGGCGGCGGCGTTCGGCGCCTATGGAATTTTGTATAAAATTTTCATGTTTTATGCACATTGGAATACATCGTTTGAAGAAACTATTTTACGAAATGAAAATTACATTTTTAAAAGAAGTTTTTTTTTGCATAATTTGGGCCACTGAACATTTCAAAAAAAAGCATAACTCAGAAAAAAACATAGGTAACACGTTTTTCAATCGAAAGCGTTTATT
>NW_023475254.1:0-3272 GCF_013731165.1 Rhagoletis pomonella
TGTTCATTTTACTGTAAATTTTCTGTTGATAATGAGTGAAAATATTGCGAAATTTCATGTTTCTATCTGCATAAATGGAGGAGTTATAGCGAAAAATCTCATATCAGAAGGATCAGTTGTATGGGAGCTATATGTTATAGTGGCCCGATTCTTCCGGTTCCGACAAATGATTAGAGCATTATAAAAATACACCTACCTAACAAATTTCATCCGGATATCTGGATATCTCGAAAACTGAGAGACTAGATTGCATACAAACAGACGGACATGGCTAAATCCACGAAGCTCGACGTTCTGATCATTTAAGGGTACAGTACCAGGTTGACCGAGCTTTGCCCGGAGTGCATATTTTTTAAAGTTTTCAAGATTTGGATAGCTTTAAAAAAATATTTTGGCATGAATGGTACATATCTAGAGCGTATATGTGCAGCGTATAAATAAAAAAAATGTTGGTTGAAATTAAGAAAATAAAAATTTGTATTACATAGATATGTGGCAACCCTGATGGAAAATATTTTCCGACCAAAGTACTCAACAATACCTTTCATTTGATATCCATATTGCGATGTTTCAGATAAATTGTGTAGAACCGAAAATAAGTGGCAACCTTACACTATTATCCTAAGAGATAACATTTTGTATATAGGGAAAGCATTGTTTAAGAACCTTCTCTTGGAACCCATTAATAGAATATTTTACCTTCTTTTTCTAAACAAAAAATTAAATAAATATGCGATTCAAAATAGGTGGCAACCGTATTAAGAATTTTTTTGAATTAAGAATCTTTAAAATGCCTTCCATTTTGATACCCATATTATGATGTTTTAATTAATTTGTAACTAATTTCGAATAGGTGGCAACCTTATACGAGTCTTCTCGGAGATAATGCCTATTCAGATAACCCTAAAATCGAAAACATTATCGGTGTACAAAATTTCATCAAAATCGTTAGAGCCGTTTCCGAGAACCCTATGGATATATATATATATATATATATATATATATACAAGAATTGCTCGTTTAATGTAATAAGATTTCAATGGGTCTATCTCTTCTAATTGTGGTACTTACAAACATCAGACCAAAGTTATAATACCATTTCATGCTCATGAAAGGTATAAAAATAGCGGTATACTTTTTCCAATATAGGACAATCCTAGGGGGTGAGAGCATTACAATTCTGGCCTTACCGTGTACATAAGCATGCCTTGTAAAACTTTTTTTTAGTCAAATCTGTGCACATTCGGTTTACACATTAAAAAACTAAGAATAACTTCTATTTTTGATCGAAAAAATTAAAATCATAGTATAACGATTAAAAATGATCGAAAAAATAAAAATCATAATATAACGATTTAAGGTGATCGAAAAAATATAAATCACAAAATAACGATTAAAAATGATTCAAAAAATAAAAATCATAAAATAACGATTATTTTTGATCGAAAATATAAAAATCATAAAATAACGATTATTTTTGATCGAAAATATAAAAATCATAAAATAGCGATTGAAAATGATTAAAAAAATAAAAATTAAAGAATAACGATTATTTTTGATTGAAAAAATATAAATCATAAAATAACGATTATACAATGATTTCTAAATAAAAATCCTTCATGATAACGGTTATTTTCGGTCCCTGATATTATGTTGTCCACGTATCGGCTTGTCTCCAAACCAAATTTGACAAGGGATGACAAAATCGTTTCACAATACATCCAAGACCTTTCCAAACTTATTTGGACAAATATTTATTGATTTTAGGCAAAGTTCCGCCATTTCCTCCAGAAATACATTTGGGGGATTCACAATGGTGTCGTAAGTGTCGTATTGTTGTATGTCGTAAACATTAAAAGCTTAAATAAATGTTTAGAGAACTTAAAACCACAACCAGCTATTTTTTAACACTGCGAAAATTCATAATATGACTTTGATGGTACTTTGCGAACCCTCTTCATATATTTTTTAGACGTTTCAAGTTTACGACATACAACAATACGACACTGGCGACACCGTTGTGAATACCCCAATTGTAACTATAAGCGAAGGTACACAACATGCGTTCGCCGGCAAATGCGTCACTCCGTCAATGTCAAATAAAATTGAACACGCGCGTTTGTATGACAGCTGTTACAGACGACGCCGTTACGAATCCGTTAACGCAGTTGCCGTCGAAAGTAAACCAACTCGCTACTTTTCTGTTGCGTTCATGCGTTGACATTTGAAATTACATTTGTGGATATGCTTATCAGCTGTTTTTTGTTTACAAAATAATGAGCGGCACAACGCAAGGTGTGTAACAGCAAATTTTTCAACGTCGTCAACGCACCAACGGATCAACGCAACGCCGCAGCAAATAAAATTATGTACCTTCAGCTTATCTCTAGATGGAACTGTACAACATCGGTGTCAATAATGTTCCATGAAATGTATGGCAGATTAAAATCACCCAAAACAATCATAGAGTCGGAAGGCGTAAGCATTGCATTTACGGACTCAAGTAAAGAAACTAGCTGTGTAGGGATGTAGCAAAGAGTTAAATAAACATAACTCTTACCAGCGTACACGTACACATTTAAATTCGGTATATTCAATCACAGGAACACTAACTTCCTCGCACGCATACGTCAAATCTTTGTCCGATTTACTGTATTGAAAATAATCAAGACAGTGATTGGGCGCGTTCATAAGACGTAACTGTTTAGCTCATCTGCTTCGAAACTGCTGGCAACTGTTGAACCCAACAATTACGTCTTAGAAACGGCTTGACGATTATGCTGCCAAATGAACAGCTGATAAATGCAAACAAATTAAATTGCAATAAATAGAGATACTTGCGCCGATAGTATTTAGAATTATACGTTGAGTTGCCGCTGTGTTGAAAAAATCGTTCAATGTTATAATAAATTAAACAGTGTAATATTATATAGCAAACATCTTAAAAAACATATATTTAGAAACGTAGTATTGTTATAAAATATTTAAGTTATTTTATCACTTCAGTAATATAAAATAGAAAAATTTATTTGCAACTGCCACCTAACAAAGCGGCGTTAAAATTAATATAAGCGACGTAAGTGTTTTCGATCAACTGTTTAGGCTAAAAGTGAAAGTACATAACGTCTATTGCGTCACCGTCCCCGTCACCGGCAGTTGTCAAAAAAGCTTATTCGGTATATTTGTATGAAGTAAGTTACATGAAAAAGCTGACGGTGACGGTGCCGCACAAATTAGCTCAACTCTCAATTTTGCTTATGCGATTGCGTCAA